>NC_090189.1:19857686-20157686 GCF_024679245.1 Pseudorasbora parva
AAAGTGGTAGCCTGCAATTGGTACCTCAAAGAGCTGTTTTTTTCTTTATTTAAATACATTTAAAAAAAGCAATATTGTATAATATTTTTGACTTGCATAAAACAAGTTAACTTGATGTTATTAATTAAAGTTAACATTTTTAGCATGAGAGACTTTAAAACATATTACAAAATCTTACTTAGCCCAAACGTTTGAACAGTTATAAAATAATGTAGTATGCCTATTATATAACTATATTATAATAATACTATATTTATATAAATATTAACCAAACATCCTGATGTTAATAAAGAATTGTTAATTTAAAAAAAGGCTGTGTAAAGCAGTGTTAACGTAATAAAAGGGTTAGTTCATCCCAAAATTAATACTATCATCATTTACTTCCCCTGATGTTGTTCCAAATGTGTAAGACATTCGTTCATCTTTGGAACACAAACAAAGATCATTTTAAAGAAATCTGAGAGCTTTCTGTCCCTCCATTGACAGCTACGCAACTACCACTTTTAAACCGCAGAAAGGTAGTAAAGACATCATAAAAGTAATCATACATCGTGGTGCTCTTGTGAACACACGTTGGAGACTAATATTTTGTAAATATATGGTAAATGATGTTGTTTTTTTTGCACAAAAAAAGCACTTGTTGCTTCGCTTCATAAAATTGAGGTTAAAGGTGCACTATGGAACTTTCCGTCCACTGGAGGGCGCCTATTCAAAACAAATGCGTAGTTTAATGACACAAAGTGGGAGCGCAGCATCTTGGGAGATGTGGTCTTCTCATCACAGCCGGTGGAAAATAGGACTCGGGCAGAAATCACGTTCATGCATGTGGTTATTAACGTTACTGTAGTCTAAAGCAGAGCAGGACCGAGTGTTGTGGACCTGATCACAGCTGCTGGAGCGATTGTTAAACAAATACCCGCCTCGCGAATACCGGGACTTTTATTATGACGGGTCGAGACACAGTCGCCGGGCGCCTGCACAGATCCGCTCTTCCGGTTATGATTTTGAGGTAATGCTGCTCTGTTTATCATATTAGATACATTTAAGTGTGTTTAAAACGATGTTATGACGTTACTCCGTGCGTTCACTTGTTCACACTGCTAAGAGTAAAGCTCTCCTGCCAAATAAAAGCCGAAACCCAGGGTATAGCGCAGATATGACACAATTGACAGACGACTCCCTCAAATGCAATGCTGAAACGTCCCTGTCCTTAGTTAAAATAGCAATTCTCTCACAATTTACAAATAGTTGGAAACATCTGGGATATTGTAGGTACTCAACTGAACAAAATATATAACACTGGCCTAGTGGTTTTTGGATATTTTACTGCAAAAATACTACATAGTGCACCTTTAAACCACTGGAGTCACATGGATTACTTTTATGATGTCTTTACTATTTCTGGGGCTTAAAAATGGTAGTTGTGTAGGCGGTCAATGGAGGGACAGTAAGGCTCTCAGGCTTAATTAAAAAGATCTTCATTTGTGTTCTGAAGATGAACAAATGTCTTACAGGTTTGGAACAACATAAGTAATTCATGACAATTTTCATTTTTGGGTGAACTAACCCTTTAAACATCTACTCCAGAAGATGAGTGCTACCTGCATTGAAAGCTGTCTCTGCTGCCAGCTTTGAGAGATTGATGGCAGTGATCCAGCAGGATTCAAATCGTTTGCAATCCTTTCTCCTGTCAATTACCTAATTAAATGAACAAAAACACAACAACGTTGCAATCAAATTTATTAAAGAAAGCATATTAACAATTTATATTACCGCAATGTCAGAAAAACACAACTACCATTAAATACTGTAAAGGATAACTCCAATTTGAAAGCTTGTGAACATGAACTCCCTGTGTTTTTCCAAGTCATTACCTCCTGACGGCGGACAAAGATGACCTGCCAAATAGCGTTCTCTTCCACAGGAGAAAGTTTGCCGATAGAAGCCACATAGTGCTTGTGTAATGTCACAAGACTGTTTATAGCCTAGAGAAGACAAGTATGTTGGATGTTTTTTTTGTGTGCAAACTTCTTTTAACCATGAAAACGACATAATCCACCGTTCAAATAGTTGTGCTTACCTTGACATAACCTGTGAGAGAGTCAAGCAGCGCTAAAGTAGTTTGTGAGAGGAAAGTATTAGTACTGTCAGTGACCAGAGATGATGCTCTCCGTACTAGATCTTCATGAGACAGACCTTCAGGTTTCTAAACAAGACAAAGAGAACAGAGTGGTTAACGTTTTTTTTAGATACCAATTTAGTAGAAAGTAACACTAACGGCAAACATGTAATGTCATTATATGGTGAAGACTGAGCTTATAAATATAAATCAAATGTGTTGACATTACTAGGCCATCTTTCTAGCTGTTCAGTCATACCATGTTATTAATATACATGAGATAAGCCTTCGTCTTGGTAGGCCACTATTAATAAATTGATGAGCTGCGCAGATGTGCTTGACTAAAGTTGTTTTTTGTAGATGTTTCATGCTGTTTTATTGAGATATGCAATATCAAGCCAGCTTCACTTTTACTCCGATATTTTCAATTTTGAAGAATTATCAATTTTGATTTCATGGCGACTTTAAAGGTTTAGTTCACCCAAAAATGAAATGTATGTCATTAATGACTCACCGTAATGTCTTCCACACCCATAAGACCTCCGTTCATCTTCGGAACACAGTTCAAGATATTTTATAGTCAGAGAGCTTTTCTGTTCCTTCATGAACGTGTATGCACACTATACTGTCCATGTCCAGAAAGGTAATAAAAACATCATCAAAGTAATCCATATGTGACATCAGTTAGTTAATTAGAATCTCTTGAAGCATCGGAAATACATTTTGGTCCAAAAATAACAAAAACTACAACTTTATTCAGTATGGTCTTCTCTTCCACGTTTTTATTTTCAATCCTCAAATAAAGATTCAAACGGTTATGAATCAGCGTATTGATTCATGATTCACGTGAATGAATGAATGTCATGTGAGTTCAGCAGTTTGACACACGATCCGAATCATGAATCAATCCGCTGATTCATAACCGTTTGAATATAAATATAAATATAACTTAAACTGTGTTCCGAAGATGACCAGAGATCTTACGGGTATGAAACGACATTAAGGTGAGTCATTAATGACATAAATTTCATTTTTGGGTGAACTAACCCTTTAACTTCAAGATGTGATAATAAATAAAATATATGAAATGTAAACAATTGTAAATCGACGAATAAATTAAAATAATGGTCTTCTGAAATTACTTTTTTGTCTTAGTGTAGGAGCAAAAAAAAAAAGAAAAAAAAAGCTTAAGCTGATTGAAATAATTTGATAAATGATAGTGACCCAGCAAGCAATTGTGTGTTTAAAAGGCGTCTAATAGCCCTCCAAACATAGCTGTGACATCCACGGCTAAAACTAGGCAACATTAGGGCCGTCTATGAAAATGTAATAGACATAAGCATAGCCCAAGAATAGATAGCCATAGAACATGGACATGTCAAAGGAATTAAACCAAACACCTTGTAATCATTATTGACTTTGCTTACATGATGAGAATATCATACATCAGTTATTTTGGCAAAAATCTAATATTCTGATTAGAAGTGCGTTACTCATAGCCAGACGTCAGGTCTGTTAACAAAGACAGTGAAATGACGACTATTGCTTGCTGGGCAATTACAGCCTCTATCATAAATTATGCTATATCTGAACTATGTATTCGTTTATCACATGGTGGAGAGTCAGACCTGGATGAAAGGAACAGCACACAGAGCACCTGTGACACTCAGGGTCTTCCAGTTCTTCCTGATGAGTGTGGGCAGCACTGCTAGTCTGCGACTGCTCTGACAGGAGCTTCTGTTCAAGGAAGCTGCACAGCTACACAAAACAATGACATACGATCATAAGGAACGATTGAAGATGTCTAATTCAGGCACTCAGTTCAAAGACAACCCTTCATATACACGACAGTTTGATAACGCTGATAAAATGTAACAGAATGTAAGGTATTAGGTAACGTTATTAGTTGAAATATGAATATAGGAAGCAATATAACCAGCTGCCAAAACATCTGATCGAATTGACACAACTTATGTTTATGGCAACTGCTGTTCCATTATTGGTGATTGTACATCAACCACAAATACACTACAGCTGCGTTTCATGAAATCAAACAATTTTGAAGAATGAGACAGCTAAAAACATTATACAACCTCAGTCCAGCAGCGAACAATTTCCTTCTGTACGCCGCCATACTTGTTGAGATGATGAAGTGAGGATGACGATCGACCTCCCTCTGTCGGTGTTAAAAGAGAATTTCACCCTGAGGTCCCTTTTAATAAATCGAGCATTGTGGATATATATATATATATATATATATATATATATATATATATATATATATATATATATATATATATATATATATATATATATATATATATATATATATATATATATATATATATATATATATATATATATATATATATATATATATATATATATATATATATATATATTTTCATAGCATTGTGGATATTTATGACTAAATTCTTAACAAATGACGCACTTTATACACCTTTTAAGATGACTGAATCCTTAGCGGTAGACGCACGTTAGGCTACACAAATAGATTTATAGACACAGATAGACAAACACATTTTCTGACAGCCTGCCCTTACGAAAATTAACCATGGTTTTACCAAAAATAAAACCAAAAACCAATGGTAGTGACCACGGCTTTGCTACTCTAACCATAGTTTAACCATGGTATTTGTGGTAAAATTGAAATGGTAATTAATTAGGCAAATTAATTAAAAGTTAATTTTCTTATGGGTGTTTAAATTATTTAGTAAAATATTCGTCTGTTTTAAACATTACAAGAACAAATACAAGATAGTGATCTAAGCCTATTTTAGCCCATGCATTCAGTTTCATTTTCTCATCTCTTTGGCAGTCATAACCGCCTCAACCAGGTCTGCAAGCACTACTGCATAGCTTAATGTCATGACATTTAGGCCTATAAGCTTAATCCTGTTTCACAGGTAGGCCTACATGTTTTCTGGTTTGACCATTGTAACTTCATCAGCCCTCTCATATGACCTGAATGCACTGACAGCATGACAATGTTATTTACTATTTACCCCCCCCCCCCATATAGTTAAAATAGTAAAAAATAAATAAATAATAATATATATATTTAATTTTCTTCTCAAAATGATGGAAAAACAATCCATCGACTATAACAGTCACTGTATTTTCTACATAATATACTGTATTATTTACTTTTAAAAAAAGTATTTCAAGGGGACTTAAACTAAGTAGAAATAACTTAACCCTTTGGCTAAGTTAAAATTACTTATTTTCTTTGTTAATTTTACTTAGTGAAGTAGAATTCCATATGTGAAATGTACTTAAAAAATAAGTGTGCAAAAACTTGCAAAAGAAAAAGGAAATAAAATATTTTTCAGTGAAGGGAGACACTGATGTTTTAGTTTCAGGAGTTATCAAACTGATTTCCACAAGTTACAAACATTCAGAAGAAGTGAATGGCGTTTTTTTCTAAAGAAAAATCTGTTGATGACTCAGAATATAATTAACTCTGTTGGATGTCCCCAGCTGCAGCTACATTCAACCCAAGTCTGAATATGAGTGAGTCATGTCCAGATGTCATTTCTATTGATCATGAGCACTGAAGACACAAGAGTCCTGTAAGATTAACCTATCATTAAGAAAAGTGTTTGTGTTTGTGAAGGATTTGGGCCCTGAAGACTATTAGCCTAGAGAATTTCTGTTGAAAATTAGTTGTCTCTGTTATTCTTTATAGAAATACCTATTCACAAACAATCATATAAAGGAAAACATGTTTGTCAGTCTGAAAATCAATATAAATTATTAATGCGATCACTAACTTTGAAGTGACGGGGAGTTCCAGTGGGGTTTTTTGACGTAATACTCAAAGGCTTTCAGGTCATGAAAGACGCACTTCCTTTTCTAAAAACTCACAGAAGGGAAATATAATGATGTTGTTTGAATATGATGCAATGAGGTATTGACTTAAGACTTGAATGTCATCATGATTTATTTTACTGAGACTTTTTGCCAATTTTTGATACAACAACCAGAATAATAACTAGATTTTTGACTTAATGAAGTAGAGTTTTCTTTCTCTCTCGAAAAATAAAAATCCAGTCGTCACCAGCATGCAATGAATTATTGAATAGGCTAGGCTGCGAAGGATTCACTCGTTCGATCCTTCATGGCCCAGGGAAAGATGGGTGCATTTGTAGGCCACCTTTGAAAGGAGCCTTTGAATTGGGATGGCTTTCGTTGCACCGTTTTAACACATTCATCCTTTGAATGCAGCTTGCAAAGAATGAGGCCTCAGAATGCAACTATAGTTAATGTTTGACCTCTAATGCATATTTTCAAAATACATTGCATATTTACAGTATAATGTATGTTTAGTTGTTCTGTTGCACTGTAAAATCCAACAGGGATTCTAACTCTAACATGTTTATTTAGCTTTACTTTGTCTTAAATTAATTGTAAAAATCTAATAATCTGTACCTATTGAGATACTATGATTTTTTTTTTTACTCAGAAAACCCAAGATTAATCGACTGATATGAGTACTATTTTTTCAAGCCAACAAAACAAAAAATAAACAAATAAAAAAGAACACAAAAATCGTTTTTGAGCAGGGCAATTCTTAATAGACTTTTCACTCATTTCCTCCACTTCTGCAGTCATTTTTCTCTGTTTGCATACAGTCATCTTCAATGTTAAATTGTCAATACAACTGAACATTTCGGCGGTGGACAGTGGTCAGCATGACTGGTCCACGGCTATGCAGCCCTATGCAACAAACTGATGCACTGTGTGTTCTAACACTTTTCTATCAGAACCAGCATTAACTTCATGAGCAATTTGAGCTACAGTATGTTTGATTGGACCTCACAGGCCAGCCTTTGCTCCCCACGTGCATCAATGAGCCATGGCCATCCATGACCCTGTTGCCGGTTGCCTTTTCACCACTGTTCCTTCCTTGGACAACTTTTGATAGATACAGAACATTGCAGAATTGGAACACCCCACAAGAGCTGCAGTTTTGGAGATGCTTTGACCCAGGTATCTAGCCTAACAATTTGACCCTTGTCAAACTCGCTCAAATCCTTACGCTTGCCCATTTTCCCTACTTCTAACACGTCAACTTTGAGGACAAAATGTTCACTTGCTGCCTAATATATCCCACCCACTAACAGGTGCCGTGATGAAGAGATAATCAGTGTTATTCACCTGTCAGTGGTCATAATGCTATGCCTGATCAGTGTATATGTACACTGATAACAAAACTATATTACTTGTCAAATAATGATATTTTAAAATTGTATTGCTAAATCTTAAACATCTTGTGAAAGTTTTAAATGGATTGATATTATCCCTCTTTATTTGTGACAATATCTTACGTTTGAGTCACACACAGTCTTTGACAAACAGGATTTCTGTTAGGGGTGCTAACATGTTGAATATGTTAGTCTCATCCTGGGGGATATCCTGCAAAACATCTGTCAGTCATTTAGAATGGCATAACAAAAAGACAGAAAGAGAAGAGTTCATTCCACATAAACACTTCATATTGTTCCTCACATGTTTTTTTCCTCATCTTACAAACAAGTGAATCAGTAAATGAACAGGCCATTACTCACAGTTCCTTCAGATGTTATTTCTACCCAAAACAGTTTAAAATGAATATAATCTAAATGACAACAGTAATATTTTGTCACATGACCAGAATGAGTACAAAAACCAGCAATTGCAAAACATTTTTGCTATATGAGCACATTGTCCTTTGAAAATAAAACAAACTGACTGATTCAGCTTACATCTTTACAACAAATTACACAACATTTTATCTCAGATTATCTCCTCAATGTCCAGGAACATATCCAATATATTTAAATATGGTACCATATTAAATGCTGCTTTTTAACCATTGCTACTAAACGTTTTGCTCTATTATAACTGGTTTGACTTTACCTTTACCAAATGTGAAGTAGTATTTAAATAAAGAGCTGAAAGCCTGGTCTCTCAAGCCATATATAAGAGGACTTAGACATTTAGGGAAAATTATAAACACTAAAAAGCAAAAATACATTACATTTACTGCAGTCGCAAGGTCAGTAAAAACATACATAGCTTCTTGAATAACTCCAACTAAGATGGACGCTGCCCCAAGACCCAGCTGTATTAAATGCAACAGAACAGTCTTGTTGGCTTTTTTGGCTGATGCTTTATCACAGGAGGCTGTTTTAGCCACAGCTGATATAGAAGCATAAGTAAAGATAATAACAAAAGACACTAAGACAAAAAATATACACGTGAAAGCTATATCGAGTTTCTTATATATCTGCAGTCTGAAGAGAGTCGTTCTTGAGCAGAAAAAATTCATTGCTGTGTTTGTATTATCAATGGAATAGAAAATAATCAACTCAGACATGGACTGAATCAAACCCATCGTCCAAACAACACCGAAAGCTATGTGAGTTCGTTCGAAATTTGTGATTTCTGTATGTCTGAGAGGGATGCAGATGGCCACATATCTCTCCAGTGACATCAAAGCCAGATTTAAGATAGAGACCTGAAAGAGAGTTGTTGTAGCAAAGAGAAGAACAAGACAGACATTTTTCATAATTAAAAGCCTACTGACAGCACATATATACAACACTACACTCATAAAAATATTGAGCGTATCCACACAAAGCATGTGACCAAAAAGAATGTAGCGGGATGTCTCCTGAAAAACAGTCTTTTTCCTCAAAGTGAAGAGCATGACCCCATTGACATAGAAGAAAATAATACATGGGGTCACAAACAAAACTGCCTTCATTGGTGCATCTTGATCCATCAAAAACAGAGTCTGAGTGAGGTTAGGTTTAGATTCATTAAAATTAGACATTTTCAAAAGTCTTTAACCACAGTTGCTGTTACAAAACACTGAACAGATTAACACTGCAATACTGCAAAGTCCTTGTTACTGCAAATCCACAATGCACACTTTCGTCACATGTGTTGTTAAAGGCACATATGTCATCACATTTTAAATACTATCAAAAGGAATCCCAGCGGCTGGTCTGTTTGTGTGTGTGCGTCACAAAGCATGCCACAATAGCACACAAGAAGGCTGTGAATTTCATAATAACTGCCTGACTATAAATAGCATAGCACAAGCAGTTGTGTTGTAAAGGACAAAAGGGTTAAGTATTTCTACTTGTTTTATTTTTTATTTTTATATAAAAATAGAAAAGGAACTTGCATTGACATATCTTAAAACATGTCAGTACCATTGTTTTGTGTCAAGATGCACCTAATGTTAATATTAACTAAGGCATGTTTGCACTGTAAAAAAAAAAAAAAAAAAATCAGGTCTCCAATTTAAATTTTCTAGTGACTGATCATATCAAAATTTTTTGTTGGCCAAATTTAATTTCTGTGAATTAAATTGCATCAATTCACAGAAATTCAACTTTAGAATTTTTTTAGATGTGATCAGTCACTAGAAAATTTTCAACTGGAGACCTGATTTTTTTTTACAGTATGTAAACGCTATTTGGCCCAATTGAAGTTTAACGGTGGAGTGTGTGAATTCTAGCGGTCAGGTTGGGAATTACAATCACTCCCCCCTCATCCCTCCCTTTCGAAGCACATAGAAGCCACAGGGGCCATATTTTAGTATGATGTTAGTAGTGCATCACAGTGTTAAACACGTCACTTCCTGTTTCCAGTGGGTGGCGCTATTACTATAACTGTATTACTATAAATATTGTCATGTAGATGTGTTCAGGCCAGGACTCTTTTTAAACGTGTGAAGTCTGGGGCAGATTGGACATTGTATGCCTGAGTTACAACAACTTCCTGTTTTGTGACGTTAATCGCATATCAGCACTAGCCAAGTGTTGCATGATTTAACGTGTTTCTAACATGTTTGGTACTTCATGGCATATTTAAATGCGTTTCAGGGAATAAATTACAGTGTAAAGCATGCCATTTCCTTTTGGCAGCAGGTGGCGCTAACTGACTAACTGAATATTGGTATGAAGATGTCTTCAGACAAGGACTCTTATCAGACATGGGAAGTTTGGGGCAAGTCGGATATTGTGCCTGAGTTAAAACAACTTCCTTTTTCATGGCAAAACATCAGATTTTGTCAGACCACGGACTGAATGGGGGTGTTCAACGAAAACTCAAGATCTTTGCAATTTAATCTCTAAAGCCTTAAAGGGTTAGTTCACCCAAAAATATGTCATTGATCACTCACCCTAATGTAAGACCTCCGTTCATCTTCGGAACACAGTTTAAGATATTTTATAATTAGTCCGAGAGCTTTTCTGTTCCTCCAATGAAAGTTTATGTCCACTATACTGTCCATAACTAGAAAGGTAATAAAAACACCATCAAAGTAGTCCATATTAGTTCATTAGAATCTCTTGAAGCATCGAAAATACATTTTGGTCCAAAAATAACAAAAACTTCGACTTTATTCAGCATTGTCTTCTCTTCTGTGTTTGTTTTCAATCCGCTGATTCATAACCGTTTGAATCTTTGTTTGCGGATCATTTGATAAATGATTCAGATCGGATGCCAAACTGCCAAACTGTTGAAATCACGTGACATTGGTGATCCGAATTCTGAGTTCATATGCTGACTCCTAACCATTCAACTCTTTATTTGCGGATTGAAAACAAACATGGAAAATAGTGTCAACCAGGTAGAATGCCACCGGTTGCCATCTTGAAATTACGATTACGACATGGCAGCATGAGCTTGTTGTTTTTGTTCAGGAGGAACTGTAAAAGGGGGGCTGTTGTTTGTCTGCAGCACTAACTGTCTGTCCACAACTCTGCATACTGCAACAGACTAGTGCGGAGCACAGCTGGCTCTCATTATTAATCATGCCACTGGCCTTGCACCATTCTCTCCCTCTGCCTTGTCCTGCTTGCCACAGCTGTGTTAACACCTGTGCTGCGTTCCAGTTGGTTTTTATTATGCCCTTTACTCACTAACCTCCCTCTGTCTCGTTCACTCGGATGTGCATCATCGCTTACGTTGCATGAGTGCCCACTACTGGCGGAACCTTTGCAAGTAGTTTGTGGTGGGGTAAATAAAACGCGATATGCGGTGACGTCACAATTGTGTTGCATTGTGGTATATGACGCTGCCTGAAGTGTACATATGAAGTAAACTCGCTCCCTCGGTTTACTTTGAGGGAGCAAGGGTCTGTCCATATAAACTTCCCTTGCCCACTTCAAAATGGCGGTGGGGATTCCCCCGAGGGGAAGTGCTTACGGAAGTTTGCGAGTGCGTGTCTAATAGTGGAGTGGAACGCAGCACTGTTATTAAGATGCATTTTGGTTGATTGGTTCAAAAGTGGATGACACTAAATACAGGTAAAAACAGGGTCTAAAACATTTTAAAGGGGTGGTTGATTACGATTTCCCTTTATTTAAACTTTATTTAGTGTGTAATGTTGCTGTTTGAGCATAAACAACATCTGCAAATTTACGATGCTCCAAGTTTAAAGAAAAGGAAGATATTTTCTTTTAAAAAAAATTGCTTTTTAAGGACTACAACAAACTGCTGTTAGGGACTACAACAAGCTTCTCATGGGTTAGTGACATCACTAACCCTAAAATTTACATAAAATTCCAAGAACACACAACAAAGGCCAAGACTATTAAAGAAGAGTTAGTTTGTTGCCAGGCCATTTAAACACTGTCATTTTTGTCTCCGAGTGCTGGTCCTTTTTATTTTTTTGGCCTCCGTATAGACGCTGGACTTAGGGAACAATTGCTAAAAAATGTATTTTCAATTCTGTTCCTGAACATTATAATCCAAATATAGCTCTGTGTGCAGCACATTTAACAGAGGACAGCTTCCTCAGTCAGTGTGAGATCAATGCTGGATTGATCCTCAAAGATAGAGCAGTATTACTTAAAAAGCAGAAGCTGTTGTTTTACACAACCACAACCTATGTTTTATTCTTTGTTGATGTGTTTTCCATGTATAGTTTCTAGCATTAGTTTAATGTAGCAAGGGTTTAAATAAAGGCAAATCCTGTTTGTCTCCGCTAGCCAGTACCCAAATTGCTAATTCAAATTTATCCGACAAATGCTTACACTAATTCTTTTTAATCTCACTAGCAAACTTGTTTGTTGGCATTTAAGTAGTCAGTGTAAATACAGGCACGCTAAACATGGTTCTGTGTTTGATATGGCTACTTTAATAAACCCATGGTTAGTCTTCGTAACGGTCTCATAGTTCTGGCGACAGATATTTGGCTACACTCGTTCTATAATGACAAAACTATCTGTGCTATAGAGTCAGTAGCGATCAGTATAGATCCATTCTGAAATGTCCTGTAACAGCTGTTCTTGCACAGGTTCTGCGCAATCCTCTTCACTAATAGTCTCTGGGTCTGATTCGGGCACAAATTGATAAGGCAATAATGACTTCCATTGTTTACAATACAACTGAGCAAATGGTGAGGGTGATCCCCCTCGGTAGAGATCAGTTCGGGGTGGGATCCCCCTCGATAGAGATCAGTTCGGTGGGGGTGGGGGGGGAAATCCCCCTCGGTAGGAATCGTGGTCACAGGGGCACTGCAGTGCGCTTGAAAAGGTACGGCTCTAATGCCAGTATGTACAAGCACGAGGGCAAAACCTTACTCCCTTGTCTCTTCGGAACAGGCCTCAGCCTAGAATCTCAAGAGCAGAGCTGTAAAATCAGTATTTGCACCTGAGAGTACTGAGAAAGTCCACGGACAAGGAGAGGACAGCTACTCGCTTCTCTATGATGCAGCCCATCTCTACTCTGCCCCAGCAAAAACCTATTGTTGCCCATCCGAATCCAAATGTCCCTACCACAGAAAATCATCAGGAAGGCAAACAAGAAAAAGGTGCATATTGCATTTTGCACAAAATAACTCTCATTGACCAATCTTTATACACCAAGGATGTCACAGGGGAGCTTAGGCCCTACTAACTGCTCGCTGGTTCAGTTTACCTGACACGTGCGTCGCCTTAGCGAGCACAGGTTGCCTTTCACCCATAGGGGGAGACCTCTGGCTAATTTGTACTGCCGCTTTGATCTGGGCCCACCTAGGCGATTTATGTAGGAGACCACTGTCATGTTTTCCATATGGACCAGGACGTGGTGACCTGAGAGACGTGGTTAAAAGATCTTGAGGGCTAGCACAACTATTAGCATTTCTAAGCAGTTGATGTGCAACCGTGCCTCCGTGCTTGACCATAAGCCGAAAACCGGTTCGCCCTCGCGTAAAGTGCCCCAACCCATGTTGGAGGCATCCTTGGTGATGCATTTGTCTCGATACTACCCAAGCTCACCCCTGACTTGAAGAGACTGGTTTTCGATAATTGTATATCAATGGTATAGAAAATCAACCCAGACAAGCACTGAATCAAAACCATTGTCCAAACAACACCAATGGCCATGTTAGTTCTTCTGTAACTGGTTTCAGCCAGATTTAGTAAGGCAACCTGATAGAGAGCTGTTGCAGCCGTGAGAAAAGTGAAACAGACACATTTCATAATAGTAATCCTACTAACAGCAGACACAAACAAAAGTGAACTCATAGAGATAGACTGTATTAAGCCAAAGCTCGGGTACCCTTTGGCTTTGAATGCGAGATGTCTCCTGAAAAACAGTTTTTTTTCTCAAGGTGAAGATCGTGACCCCATTGACATAAAGGAAAATAACACATGGGGTCACAAACAAGGCCGCTTTCACCGGTGCATCAAAATCCACCAGCAGTACAGTCTGAGTGAGGTTTGATTTAGATTCAATAAAATTATTCATAAAAAAAGATATGAATATTTTGACCACATGTGCTGGACTCAATACTCAAAACAATATTGTAATCTACAATGCCCTTGTAACTACAAACCACAAAGGCACAAAGAGTGACATTTTAGAGCTCTGTAAGCAGCATAACACACTTTAAATATAGTTCAAACTATATAATATAAACTCATCATTATGTCACAATGTACGTATTGAACCCCAGTGGCCACTTTGTGTGTGTGTGTGTGTGTGTGTGTGTGTGTGTGTGTGTGTGTGTGTGTGTGTGTGTGTGTGTGTGTGTGTGTGTGTGTGTGTGCGTGTGTGTGTGTGTGTGTGTGTGTGTGTGTGTTTACTTTGTTCTCAGAAAATCCTCTTTGTTCTTTGGGAAATATCCCTTTGAGGATATTTGGGCACATCCTCAATTGGAATAGCAATTTATAAATAAAGCATTTTAATCAGTTGTTTTCAGATAAAAAAGTATAAAGCCCCATATCTGGACAATATCAATACATGAAAATAATTGTAACTCAAAAGTAGGCATAAGGCTGCAGCCATGGTGATATTTTTAATATTTTATATATTTTTATAGAAAAGTTTTATAAAAGTGACTCTAATATGAATGAGAATACCTAATACAATGTATTCTGTATATTTATTCTTTGCCAACGATCAAGTGCTTATGCAAAAAAGCTAGCACTAAAGGTAATAAAGAATTTAATAAATGTTTATTGTTTAATTATTATTCATTTAACGGATTAGTAATGTTATTTTTTTTTAAACAAATTAATACAGTTTTAATTTCCAACAATATTTTGGATTTATTTTAAGCAAGCAATACAGTAATTTTTAAACAATAGTCGAGTTAAATAAAACCAGCACATTAGGCAAACATTTAACCAAACTGCTGGGTTAAAACAACCCAATTGCAGAGTTGTCTATTTTAAACCCAAATTGGGTTGTTTTTAACCAAGTATTTTTTTTAAAGGTATTAATATGTACCATATACTGTACAGTAGGTACTAATATGTACACTTTAGGTGCAGTATTTATTTTAAGGTACTAATATGCACCTTAGGGTACAGCCTCAGTGATCGCCTTTTTAACCTGTTTTCACAGAGCATCTACATATCTATTTTTTAAATGTTTCACAAAATCTGTGATACAAACCAAATAACTTCACGTTCTTATTTGAAAGCTTGCCGCCATAAAATAAAAAAAGGGTCAAAAGTAATTGTGACTTTTTATCACATTGCAATTGGGAGTTTATCTCATAATTCTGACTTTATTCCCTAGACCTGAAAGTTAGCTATAAACTCAGAATTTCAAGAAATAAAGTTAGAATTGTGAGAAACATCACAGTTACTTTTTATTTTTTAATTCATGACAGAAACATGTTTGCGAGTTAAGTGTATTCATGGAATCTGTCTATAGACCTACCCTTCAAGGCTACACATATTTTGAAGCTGAAGTACGATGTTGCTGATATAAAATAGAAAATCAGAAGATGTGTTTTGTAATATCCACCATTTGATGCATGACAGAAACACAAGGCGAGATGAATATACAAACTCAAGCTTTTACTTAGAAGCGTCTAAGCAAAACAGACAAAAAAATTTAATAAAAAAAATACAGAGTATGGATTCGAAAACAGACCTATATAATAGAACAAATATGTCTGCTATGCTGATATACAAGAAGTTCCTGTACATTGGTAAACATAAAAAAAAATACATCATAGCTGTGCATTATAAGAGAATATCATAAATTCTTTTTCTCAGGCACATTATATTCAATGAGGTTGAATATATGTGATTTTAATACATTTATCAGTATGCATGTGTGCGTTTATGCAGGGTCTTGATGAAATCACAAAATATGTCTACATCTTCAATCACTATAACAAATCATTGGAACAGTTTACATTTATTTATGGATTGCACAAATGCACTGGAAAGGAGGAACAGTCGATCAGTCATGTCAAACAGTATGGATAAACTCTATAAGGACATCTTGCAGGAAAAACAGCAATAGTGTTACAGATCGTGTAGCAATAATCAACTCTAAGACAGTGAAGAACTGTAAAAGAATGCTGTTAATATGAGTTTTTTGGTCTATGAAGCAATGATAGACATAATGCTATACAATGTTTTACCTGTTACACAGTTATTAGTCTGATTTCATATAGTTTTCCACAAGGATTGGATGCTTAAAATCAGCTATTGTAAATTCATTGACAGTGCGATAAAAGCAGTTGTCATAATATTAAATGGACAACAAACATGTTACATTCAATATCTGTTGTTGAACTGGCAAACATTGTGACAAGTGTGGTTTACTGTGATCATTAAATACATGCTTGAATGATTGTCCACAAGTTACTGTATTGTTGTATGGTTGATCTCAAATATCTCATCATCATACACTCATGACATGCAAAATATGTGTTTTTGTATCTTTTGAATCATTTGTAACCACCATCAGTTAGTATCTATTTTTCCTACTCCTATCTCTGTATCACAACTATTTTGCTTTCTGAGACCAAATGTGAAGTAGTATTTAAATAAAGAGCTGAAGGCCTGATCTCTCAAGCCATATATAAGAGGGCTTAGACATTTAGGGAAAATTATAAACACTACAAAGCAAAAATACATTACATGTAATGATGTCATATAGTCCGTATAAACATAAATAGCTTCTTGGATAACTCCAACTAAAATGGATGCAGCACAGAGACCCAGCTGTATTAAATGCAACAGAACAGTCTTGTTGGCTTTTTTGGCTGATGCTTTATCACAGAAGGCTGTTTTAGCCACAGCTGATATAGAAGCATAAGTAAAGATAATAACAAAAGACACTAAGACAAAAAATATACATGTAAAAGCTATTTCAAGTTTCTTATATATCTGAAGTCTGAAGAGAGTCGTTCTTGAGCAGAACAAATTCATCACTGTGTTTGTAGAATCAATGGAATAGAAAATAATAATCTCAGACAAGCACTGAATCAAACCCATCGTCCAAACAACACCAATGGCCATGTTAGTTCTTCTGTAACTGGTGATTTCTGTATGTCTGAGAGGGATGCAGATGGCCACATATCTCTCCAGTGACATCAAAGCCAGATTTAGTAAGGCAACCTGATAGAGGGATTGTGCAGCCGCAAGAAGAATTATACAGATATTTTTCAAAATAAAAATCCTGCTAACAGCACACACAAACAACACTACACTCATAAAAAGATCGAGTGTATCAAGCCAAAGCATGTGACCAAACAAAATGTAGCGGGATTTCTCCTGAAAAACTGTCTTTCTCCTCAAGGTGAAGATCATGACCCCATTGACATACAGGAAAATAACACATGAGGACACACACAAGAATGTTTTCACCGGTGCATCTCGATCCACCAGCAACTGAACCTGAGTGAGATTAGATGTTGAACCATTAAAAGACATATTCAGAAAAATAAAGCTTTAAGATGTTGACCACAGATGCTGGTATAGCACACTGACAAATACTGCAATCTAAAATGTCCTTGGTTTCAGTACAAATCTCCAGGCTTGCGTGCTGTTGAAGGCACAGAGGAGAAAGATCAGAGCTCTGTCAGAGCATCACACTTTAAATAGGGTTAAAGTCATTATTATTTTACAGACGTGTTGAATCCCAGTGATTGTTTTGTGTATGTGTGGGAGGGATGTCTCTGTGTGTTTACTTTGTTTACCTTGTTATCTTGGCAAAACCTCCCTTTGGGGATTTTTATGAAAATCCTCAATTGGAATTACTATTCATAAGTAAAGTAAATATTTACCCTATGACAATCAAGAGACCCTAGGGTGTGATTACATATGAGCTCAGTTTCAACTAACAAAACTTGTATTTCATTGTTTTCAGAAAACCTCATGACTTTGACTGCATCAACACAGATATGAACAAAATATTCCTCCTCTTCTATTTTGCGAATCAGTCAGAAAAAAAGAGTATTTACTTGTTTACTTGTCATGTTACGTTCAGACTTTGGGTTTAGCATTTTCTGTGCAAACAAAATGCTCAATAAGGTGCTTTAATTTTGGTTTCGTAAGGCCACTGGTATATTAGGCTTTGTAAATTACTTTTAATTACACTTTTGCATGTAATCAAAAATGAATCATATTTCCATTGTTAGTGCACATTCTAATCTTGGGGTGAGCGATTTATCCGTGCAAATTAATTCAGCAAAAAAAAATGTTCTTCATAATCTTTCAACAATATCTGAAAATTATGTTTCCCTCTAGAATGGTGTTTCGTGTCTCTGATTATGTGTTTGACAGCTTTGGGCAAAACAACCTTAAAAGTCACCATGATATCAAAATGGACCATTCTTATTTTTTATGGAATGTAGCAGCACTGTAAATTATTTTTCCAGTGCACTTTTTGTTTTTAATGTATATGCCTTCATAATCTTTAATCAAAATAATTTCCCCTCCCTCTTGCAATGACATGTAATTTATTTTCTGATAAATGTGTCTTATATTTTCACTGAGATGGTGCACCAAGTAATGGTGGAGAGCTGAGCTCTCAAACTTTCGTCCAATTTCTAAGCTTCCTTTTTTGTCTAAAGTTTTAGAAAATATTATTTTTTCCCAGGTGAAATCATTCCTTGACGAACATGATATTTTAGAGTTATTTCAGTCAGGGTTTAAGAACCTTCACAGTACCGAGTCGGCACTGTTGAGGGTTTTTAATGACATTTTTATTGCAGCAGATACTGGCCACTGTGTCGTCTTGGTACTGTTGGACCTGTCAGCTGCCTTTGACACAGTGGACCATGGTATTCTTCTCTCTCGCTTAGAAAACTGGGTGGGCATCCGAGGTTCAGCCTTACAGTGGTTCAGATCGTTTTTAGCCAACAGAAGTTTGTGTGTCAATATTGGTGACTCTGTGTTGTCTTCGGCTCCTTTTACATGTGGGGTTCCTCAGGGGTCGATTCTGGGGCCTCTTCTTTTTTCTTTATATATGCTGCCACTTGGATCAATTCTTCGTACTTATGGCATTTCATTCCATTTATACGCTGACGACAGTCAAATTTACATCCCTTTGCACCGTGAAAAAGCCTTTTGTGCTCGTAAACTATTAGAGTGCATTGATGACATAAAAAATTGGATGTCCTTGAACTTTTTGCATTTTAATGCAAAGAAAACTGAAGTCTTGATAGTTGGGCCAAGTGACAATTGTAAAATTCCGCCGGTGGACCTTGGTTATTTGACTGCATCCATAAAACCGATAGTAACGAATTTAGGAGTGAAGATGGATCAGGATTTAAATATGGACACACAAATTAAAGCAGTTGTCAAAACCAGCTTCTTTCAGTTGAGGCAGTTAGCTAAGGTAAAGTCTGTCCTTTCCAAGCAAAACTTAGAGATATTGATTCATGCCTTTGTTACGTCACGACTAGATTACTGTAATGCACTTTATGCAGGGATTAGTCAGTCTTCACTGTCTCGCCTGCAGTTAGTGCAAAATGCTGCAGCTCATCTGTTAACTGGGTTCCGAAGATACGAACACGTTACCCCCGTTTTGGCTTCTCTGCATTGGCTACCTGTGCATTTTCGTGTTGATTTTAAAATTCTTTTATTTGTTTTTAAGAGCCTGAATGGTCTCGCTCCACGGTATCTGTCTGACCTTCTTCAGCCTCATGCACCGTCCCGCTCCCTTAGATCGGCAAATCAATCTATGCTCATTGTCCCTAAGACAAAGAGAAAGCGAAGAGTGCTTTTTCAGTCGCTGGCCCCAAATTATGGAATGAGTTGCCACTTCATATCAAGCAGGCTGACTCACTTCTAGTTTTTAAATCTCTTCTTAAAACACATTATTTTTCTTTGGCCTTTAACACAGTTTGAGATGACTTTTATTGTGACTGCCCTTTTATTGCGTTAAACATCTGGTTATTAAATTTAATTTTTGATATGGTTACCTTGAATAGTTTTAATGTGTGTTATGTAAATTATTTTGTGTATTGCCAATGTACAGCACTTTGGCTAACTTTGTTATTTTTAAAGTGCTTTATAAATATATGAGATTGAGATTGAGATTGAAGTAATGATCCCCTTTTCAAGATTGTGGCATTCTTTTGTTAAGTTCCACAAACTGAATATAAGCCTAAAGTTCCTGAAGTAGGTTATGATGACGCCTTTTATCTCACTAGGTGGTGGCGTTCCAGGGTAATCTCAAAGAGCTTGTGGAGAATGGAGCCATATGTGTTGATAAAGGTCAAGCCAAAGTACCACTAGACCTTGCGTCCCTTTGCAAGCCTCTATGATCAACTGCGTGACAACCCCAGTGTTCTAGGCAACCCAGCACTCCTGGAATTGCACATTTCTGCACAGGTGTCGATGTAGTAATTCTTGAGGAGAAAGTCTGTCATCCATTGGGCTAGGACACTGAAAGAAAATCTTCCCTTCCACACTGAGAAACAAGATTGATCTGACTTGTCCTAATTCGTTATCCAGACCCCATCTGCGTGCCTCCACTGGTCTGCTACTGTGCCTCTGCACCTTATCACTTGCAAGATCTTCCATAGGATCTTTAGAAGCTCAGGGCAATGCTTGTACACAGGGTACACAACTAGGTGCTGTGGCAGAGGTGGTTTAGTATAGAAATGGCTTTTTACCTTTTCACTTTTCAATTATTTGTAACTTTTTTGAACTGACACAGTACTTTGCTGGTTTGCCGCAGCCCTAAAAAACACATTTTATGACTCAGAAGCGGAGAAGGAGGAGGAAGAAGGGGTCCACTTCATCGAAGACCTCTGCTGAGGAGGATCCGACTCAGGTGGTCCCAGGTCCAGTGGTTCCGATTCTGGTTGTTCCAGGTCTGGTGGTTCGGGTCCGGTGGTCACGAGATGGAGAAGAAAGGCTTCCTCTGTGACAAGTCTGGAGGTCAAGAGTTCGGTGGTCCCAAGTTTGGTGCTCCCAAGCCCAGAGACCAGTCCGGAGATTGCTGCCATCCCAGACGTGCCGCCCAGGCGCCTTACTCTGTCTGCGCTGCCCAGATGTCTTGCTCTGCTGACTCCACTGATCGGAGTCCAGAGTGGGCTCCAGCCTGTGACCAGAGAGGACTCTGCCTCCTGAACTGTGTGGGCTGTCCTGGCCTATTGAACTGTGTTGGTCGCCCTGGCTTCCTGAACTGTGTGCACTGTCCTGGCCTCTGGAATCGAGGTTGCCGCCTTGGCCCCCTGAACGGTGTGCGCTGGCCAGGTCTTCTGAACTTTTTTATCTTACCCTGAACTTTTTTATTCTATCCCTCCCGCTCCTCCCTGGTCTCATGGTGGCCTGTCTGGTAGCTGCTCCTTAAGGAGGGGGTAATGTCACATATGTGTCTTATTTTGTTTAGTTTGTGGTGTTTTTGTTATTTTCTAGCCATGTGCTTTGGTTTGTCATGTTTTGGTCTTATGGCATGTCTCTGGTCTTGCCCTGACCCCACCCCTCTTGTTATCAATGATTATTTGGCCCACCTGTTCTCCCTCATCACCTGCCTGGTTTGTCACCCTTTATAATCCCCTCGGGTCTGCAGTCCTGTGCTGGATCGTTGTCTTACATTTGATGTTCCCTGTTTGGACGTTCTGCTCCCTATTATGTTTACTAATTTTGGTATTTAAGTTAATTTCAAGTTTGTTTTCCCCCTCGTGGGTTTTTGGTTTGTGTTTGTTTTATTTTGTTATTTAATAAAGTCATCTCTTCATGCACTTGAGTCCTTGCTCCCATTTTCCCTTACTGATCCCTGACAAGCTCTAGTTCACCATTATGTCCCAGAGTTCTCAGTAGGCTCACTAGTGACTACACCTGGAGAGCAAACCTCTGGGAGGCGAAGATGTCATCTTGCTTGATGTTAGGACTCTCAAGAACAATTGCAATTCCTCCTTAAGGCTAGCTGATGCGGTTGGCCAAATTTGTCATGGAGTGCAGCCATTGTATCAATGAATGGTGTAGGAGGGTTCAAATAAGCATCTGCTATAATTCTAGCCTACTCAAGTTTAAAGGGATACTTCACTGCCTTTTCATATTAAACTATGTTATTCCCTTAACTTAAACGAGTTGATACATACCTCTCTCGTCTCAGTGCATGCACTTAATCTCTCTGACACGCAGTGACGATCTGATAGCATTTAGCTTAGCTCCCTAAGCCCAGTTCATTCACTATGGAACCAAACAGAGATCAAGTTAGAAGTACCAAACACCTCCACGTTTCCCCTATTTAAATACAGTTACACGAGTAGTTGAACGATCAAGTATGGTGACAAAATAAAACGTGGCGCATTTTCTAATCGGATTAAAAAGGAGAACTATAATGTATGGCGGAATAGCATTTCTGAGAGTACTTCGGCTCGGCGCAGTAAAAAGTCCCGGCTGAAACATCTTCCCTCACATCTCCCTATTGACAGAAATGAGAGAGTGAGGGGGAGGTGTGAGGAAAGATGTTTCGGACACTGATGACTATTTCCGGAGACATGACAATGTTCTCATTTTACAACAGCATCACTGGTATTTATTAATAATAGCAGAGCTGATATCTTTCTGACATTACTTGCAATGTTATTTAAAGCACATTATGATAAATACTTTGCTTGTTACATATAAATGCAACTTTCCGCCTTAAATAAATTATAAATGTTTTGTGTTTATTATCTGTGTAATTATGTATATTTATGCTGAAATATAATAAAATAATGGTTTCTGTTTTTAAAAGCATTATTTGAAGTGATTTTGCTCATGTGATTTTAAAGGTGTCATGAACTGTCTTTTTTTAGTTTTTATACTGTTGTCTGAGGTCAGCTATTGATGTTTGTGTGGTTTTTACAATCAAAAACATCATAACCAATAAGTAATAGGCTATTTTCTACACTGGTTTTGAGGCTATCTCTAAAACGCTGGGTTTTGATGGGCATGCTGCACTGGAGACTTGGAAGTAAACACCCATGGCTAGGATTGGATAAGATTTGCATATTTAATGAGCTTAAGCTCCCCTGTCAGTTCACATAAAGGAGAGGAGAGATTGAGGGAGAAGCAGCAACTGGAATGATTATCTCGATCACAGGGCTCGTAAACGTCTTTATCAAACAAGCACAATGATTTCTCATCCACCCGCGTTTGATTGGTCTATGCGGTCAATTGATCGATATAAGCGCGAATCCCGAGCTCACGCACATATTTTACTCACATAAGTGTGTTGCACAATTCCTGTCGAATCCAAATCCAGCATCGACTGGAGATTTGTTTACAAACGATTCCGCAGTGAAATGAAGTGAACATGTCTTCCACACATTCCTAATATTAGGATCCGAAAGAAGCTTATGCAGCGACTTTGTTCTTCCACAACCAGGAATAGCGCAATATCTTGCTATCTTCCTCTGCATGTTTATTGTTGTTGGCTATCAAGCACGAGCCAATCACCTCCATGAGTCGGTGGGTGGGGCTACTGAATTAGACGTGCTGTAGAGGTGTGTTTCTTAGCGCTATTACATAAGAATGAAGCACAGGATTGTTTGCTGGGCCTGGTATCTATAAAAGCTTTTCTTTGACTAACAAGGAAGATTTTTTAGCTCTGAAATTTAGAGGATATTCTTATATTACCATTTCTTATGTTTATTATTTCTCAATTCATCACCCCTTTAAGGAGCGAACACTGCAGTGCACTGGAAGGATTCAGCGACTGAGACCCTTAAAATAGCCGACTCTCTGATCAGCACTCTAACTACTGAACTAGGGAGCTGATTGAGACGCACCCTTAAAAAACATGACACCCAAGGTGCACTCTCAAATTGTATATAATTTGCGGGCATCAGGCAGCCGCTATCAATATGCGTATGCCGATGTAGAATTTGCTTTTGAATGCAGACTCACTTTTTATTTTTCCCCATTCCAATTATTTGGAAAAATTTACAAGAGAAGATATTTGTCAATCATGTTTTCAAATTAAGACAAAGACACAAGAATTCAAAATGTACATGGATAAATCATTTACTGCTACACTGCCAATAGTGATTTCATTGTGACTTTACGGAGCACCGTCAGCACTGTGGTAGACTTGTGCTGATTTTGTGCTTTGGTTTGGCAAAAAAAAAAAAACAGTCAAGTAGTGCTTGCCATTTCATTTGCATGCATACACATGCACCAGCTTACATTACATTTTTATGTTAAAATTAAGGACAGGATAATATATACATCTACATATTCATGTTAGTACCAAAGAAATGCTCGATTAAGTATTTTATATAATATTACATTTTTCTCATTTCAATTATAAAAATGCATTCACTCACTTCTAGCACATACATATTGATGTCACATATGTTCCATGAGACAGTATTTGACTAAAAAAATGAACTTCAATGGTAACTGTAATCATGTTTATGTCAAATAGCTGGAAAGAGAGCAAAACATGGACAAATAAAACAACCCTTATAAAACACATTCTTAACTCTGTGGTTACTGCGCTGACAAACATTTTGATAAACGTTTAATAGGGTGAATTCAGGGTGAATGGAACACTTTTCCCAAGTCACCTCAATGGCACAAAGTGTCCCAATCAGTCTGAATTCACCTATGTTTGTTAGATATACAGTTGCTTGTTTTGCCAAAGACAAGATTGTGTGGTTTATCACCAGTATCTCATTGAATAAAGTTCATGTCCTTTTTTTCCTTAATAATGAAATAACATTATC
Source organism: Pseudorasbora parva (assembly GCF_024679245.1). Lineage (NCBI taxonomy): Eukaryota > Metazoa > Chordata > Actinopteri > Cypriniformes > Gobionidae > Pseudorasbora > Pseudorasbora parva. Next base: position 19,882,238 of record NC_090189.1, read on the forward strand.
CATTAAATCCCTTTAGATAATATTTTAATACCACAACTTTAATTTTCAGCCTCCTCCTGCTAAATGTATCTCTGTATTACAACTGTTTTTCCTTTTGAGACCAAATGTGAAGTAATATTTAAATAAAGAGCTGAAGGCCTGATCTCTCATGCCATATATTAGAGGACTTAGACATTTTGGAAAAATCATAAACGTTACAAAGCAAAAATACATCACATTTATTGAAGTCATTAAGTCAGTATAAACATAAACAGCTTCTTGGATAACTCCAACTAAAATGGATGCAGCACAGAGACCCAGCTGTATTAAATGCAACAGAACAGTCTTGTTGGCTTTTTTGGCAGACATTTTATCACCAGAGGCTGTTTTAGCCACAGCTGCTATAGAAGCATAAGTAAAGATAATAATAAAACACACAGATATAAAAAATATACAAGCGAAAGCTATATCAAGTTGTTTATAGACCTGCAGCCTAAAGAGAGTAGTTTTTGAGCAGAACAAATTCATTGCTGTGTTTGTATCAATGGAATTAAATATAATAAGCTCACACAGGGATTTAATCCAACTTAACATCCAAAGAAAACCTATTGCCATGTTAGTTCTTTTGTAGGTGGTGATTTCTGCGTGTCTGAGAGGGATGCAGATGGCCACATATCTCTCCAGTGACATCAAAGCCAGATTTAATATTGAGGCCTGATAGAGAGCTGTTGCAGCAACAAGAAGGATGAGACAGGCGATTTTCATGACAAAAAGCCTACAAACAGCACACACAAACAACACTACACTCATAACAAGATTAAGCGTATCGACCCAAAGCATGTGACCAAACAAAATGTAGCGAGATGTCTCCTGAAAAACAGTCTTTTTCCTCAAAGTGAAGATCATGACCCCATTGACATAAAGGAAAATAATACATATAGCCACACACAAGAATGTTTTCACCAGTGTATCTGAGGGAGCAGCTTTCACCAGGGATTGAACCTGAGTGAGGTTAGATGTTGAACCATTAAAAGCAGACATATTCCGAAAAATAAAGCTTTAAGTTGTTGAACACAAATGCTGGTATAGCACACTGACAAATACTGCAATCTAAAATGTCCTTGGTTTCAGTACAAATCTCCAGGCTTGCGTGCTGTTGAAGGCACAGAGGGAAAAAGATCAGAGCTCTGTCAGAGCATCACACTTTAAATAGGGTTAAAGTCATTATTATATCTGGCAAAACCTCCCTTTGGGGATTTTTGTGGACATCCTCAATTGGAATTACTATTCATAAGTAAAGTAAATATTTACCCTATGACAATCAAGAGACCCTAGGGTGTTATTACACATGAGTTCACTGTCTCTAACATAACAGCCATTTTCTCCTTGTACTTTGGGGCTATTGTTTAAAGGAAAAATGAAGAACTATATTTAAAGGCAGCCGTAATTGTAAATAGCGATAGATGCTTTTTACAGTGAAAATAGTGAAAATAGTGATATATTCTATTTACACCAGTAAAAGTAGTAGTTCTTTTAACAGTAATTACATGGAATGTATTCTTTATTTTGGCAGATACATACTATTTGCACATCAGTATCGTTAACAGGATGCAATGTACAAATGTTTATTTAAATTATTAAATGGATGCCACTGTAAAGGGACACTTAAAGCCCTCCCTACATCTCCCCCTAACTCTACCCAATAAATGCCTTTATTATTATTAAATAGGGTTGTGTATTGCCAAGAATCTGCCGATACGATACATATCATGATGCAAGGGTTACGATACGATATATTGCAATATTGTACCCCATTTTTATTTTATTTAAGAAATATTAATTTAAAAGAATAAAGAACACAATCATATGCATAAAACATTACAATTAACTGTTTTATTTAATTAATACAGTATTATATCACTATTTTGTGCAAGTAAAGTGACTGCAGGATTCTTTATGTGTTTTACAGGTTCACAGTATAGCAGTTTTTAATTTCTAAACTATTTAGCAACAGAAAGTGCATAGTTCATTAATTCCATGACTTAATGACTCTTTGTTTTATATTTAATACTGTAAAGCTGTTTTCTTTAACGCAGTCTATTGTATAAAGTGCCATTTCAAGTAGACTACTGAACTGCAGAGTTGATCATCATATCCACATCGCTGTGATCAGATGTTTTCGTTCTGCTGCCACCACTGTCAGTTTTGGTGTGTGTTTATTTTGTTACTGAGAGGAAAATGTGTTCTATTCTATCGAAACGCTTCTCAGCAACGTGGATGACGTCAGGATAAGCAAGCTCTCCGATTCAATGTTTCCCGAGTACTGGATTTTAACTTGGCCTATTTTGCAAACAAAATGACATGTCGATTTCCTTTGTGGCTTCTTTGTAGCTGAAGGCAAAATGAGTCCACACTTCAGCTATGTAAACCGCAGGAGCGGAATAATTCTATCGTCTTGTGAGGTTTGCTAATTCTAATGCACACACAGACACACACACACACACACACACACACACACACACACACACACACACACACACACACACACACACACACACACACACACACACACACACACACACACACACACACACACACACACATTCACCGTACGCTTCTCTGGCTCCACGTCAGATACGTTCTGAGATAACACTGCCATCTAGCGGTTGGGTTGCATACAGTCTGTGGTTTAATTCGAACAGAGAGCCACGAATCTTGGATGTAAATAAATAAATAAATAAACATCGATACAGTGTTTTTTAGAATCGATACAGTATTGCCAAACAAAATATTGCGATACTCACATGTATCGATATTTTCTTACAGCCCTATAATTAAACATTTGAGGATCTATTCCTCCCCCTCGTCTCTTGGTGAGTTCAGAAATGAATAAAGCAGTTAAATCTTCTCCTCTGTCCACTACTGTAACATTGATTGCTGCTGAACTTTTCATTACAGTCATTGTCCTCATCGACAATTTCATCCACGGCAACCTCTGCAGGCAGCTCTTGCTTCCAACGACCTATTCTATGACTCAATACAAGGTTAAATCCATAACTGGAAGGAATTTGAATCATGGGTATGTGAAACGTGTAAGTACAACCTGTAACCCTGCAAGTTGGCTGCTTGCACAAGGAAAAGTTTGCTCCCCTGGCTCTGGAGGGTTCCACCACAGCTATCATTCTGGGGCTTCCCTGGATTGTTCAACATCATCCTGAGGTTTTGTGGCACAATGGAATCATCTCAAGTTGGTGCCCCAACTGCTTTCATTCTTGTTTTCTTTGACTTCCTCGACCTGCACGTAGACCTGGAACTGGGTGAGTTATTAACCTGCAGATATGTGTACCCACTTTTAATTCCCGGAACAGAAGGTCACGGAAGAGTACATAGAGGAGGCTCTCAAGCAAGGCTACAAAATCACCACATTCTGTTATCCACTTTCCCTCATGCCAGCGGCTCTGGAACAACTGCGTGGAGCATCCATCTTCTTCAAATCAGACCTCATAAGTGTGTTCAATCTAATCCGAATCGGTGCCTGAGATGAATGGGAGATAGCCTTTATCACTCCATCAGTACTATTAGTATAGAGAGTATCTATAATGCTGTACAGCCTGATTAATGCCCACACCATTTTCCAAGATATTATGAATGAGGTTGTTGTCTATATAAATCATATCCTCATATTCTCTAGGAACCAGGTTCAGTTCTTGTGATATAATAATAATAACACAAGGAGTCACAATGGACAAGGGGAAGATAACTGCTATCACTTCCTGGTCCACTCCCGCTACAGTTAAAGAGTTTCAAAGATTCCTGGGGTTTGCAAATTACTACTGTCACTTTAATCAGAACTATAACATCTTGACCTCTTTACTTACCTCACTGTTGAAAGGCAAGCCCAAGTCTCTGTCCTGGAACAAAGAGGTCGACAAAGCAATGAAAGCCCTGAAAAATGCCTTCACTATTGCTCCACTCCTGTGCCATCCTGATCCTGACAAGGCCTTCCTGGTAGAAGTTGATGTGTCCATTACATGAGTAGGGGCTATATTATCTTAGCAACAGGAGAAATCAGCTAAACCTCTTCCATGTGCCTTCTTTTCCAAGAAATTGTCTCCATCAGAGCAACACTACGACATTGGGAAAAGAGAGTTACTCGCCATCAAATTGCTCTCGATGAGTGGAGACACTGACAAGAGGGAGCTTGTCACTCTTTTGTAGTCTTTACTGACCATAAGAACTTGCAATATCTCAAAGAAGTAAAGAGATTGAATTCTCGACACACCAGATGGGCATTATTATTCACTTGTTTCCAGTTCAGGATCTCCTATCGTCTTGGTTCTAAGAATCTGTGTGCTGATGTCCTATCAACGACTTCAAGCTCCCTCAGACCCCAATTAAACTCCCGAGCCAGTGCTTCCCTCCAATCTTTTTGTCAGCCCCAATTATTGAGGTTTGGACAGCCAGCTACTCGAAGCATCTTGCCAAGAACTTGACCGTACTGACCTTATAAAATACGGACCGTATTTTTGTTCCAAAGAATAACCGCATCCCTCTCATTAAGTCAGCTCATTCTTCTGTGAGTACTGGCCACACAGGGACCACTCCTTCTCGCTCCTACAACAGCGATACTGGTGGCCTGGCATGGCCAATGACATCAGGCAGGTCTTCCAGGGATGACAACTTTGCACCGTCTCCAAGGTTCCACACCACTTACCATCTGGCAAGCTTCTTCCGCTCCCAATGACTTGACAGCCATGGTCACACCTAGGAGTGGAATGTATCCTGGTAGTTGCGGATAGATTCTCGAAAGCCTGCAAACCGATTTCCTTAACAGGACCTTCATCCGATCGAGTTTTGAGGGCAGCATAAACGTATCCTTCGCTGCCTTTGTTATCCCACATCCTGTGCATTCCATTCTGCGACAGTTGAGCTTGAAAAAAAAGATGGCATCCAAAATGCATTTTTGACCAACATTTTCCACTTCTGATGTACTGATGTACCACTTCTATTTTGCTGTAGATCATTAAACTGCTATAGAAGTTTCGTGAGGTGCCTTCATGCTCAAACAATACCTTACGAGTCATTAGCTGTGTCCCAATGTGAAGGCTGCACGCTTGGCCTATGAATGGACCTTTGATGTGCAAAAAGGCAAACTGAGGGACATGTTTGCAATACCAAACCACTCCAATTGCTGATCAAAAGTAGTGGAATCACGGCCAAAATGCAGTTGGTAGAAATATTGCTAAAGTAAAGAAAACTTAAACCTGTGGACTATAGGCTGCAAATAACCCACAGCAACAGTATAAAAGTAGCCCAATTCCAGACTTGGCAACACTGAACGGAGCATTGTTAAATGGCCTATAGCAGGTGTGTGACAACTGACAGCGGACGTTTGTGAGGGGATTTTAAAAATAAATGGCAGAAAAGTTTGTTTTTTTTGCTTTTTATGTTTTTCTATTTTCAAGTCAGCTGCCTATTGCCGATTTTAGACTGCACTGCATAATTTTCAAACTGGTCGGATAACTGCTCTTTTCACACTGCATGACTATATATAATCTATTAAAGCCACTGCATTGACAGATTAAACTACCGCCGTATCCGGTCGGCAAAACTCCAATCACATCTTCCCTTTTTAAGAATGACTTCAGTGCTGTTCTTTGTTCTTTTCTCAAAGAAAAGCTTAACTCCAAGTCTTCCAGAGTCGCGGTTTACTAGTAGCACGCAAGCGCAACTCTGCCGTCACTATGTTAAGCCCCGCCCACCGACTCTATGCACGACGTGATTGGCCTGACCAGAGTTTGGTTTTTACAGCTGTTTTTACAGAACTGTATTGAGAGTTGCTAGACGACACTCGCGGCAGATTAGATTTGCTGCCGCTAGGGTGCGTCTAGATTTCTAGTCTACGAGACTGGAATTGTTATTAAAAATATAGACTGCAGAAACTTGCAAAATCGATGTGCTTTTTTCTGTTCTATATAATTGTAAATTTATCTATTAAAATGCTGATATTCTAGTCCATAACCCTTCTTTCCGAATTTCCCATTGCCAGATATCTCACTCTCTCATTGGCTGTTGGTAATCACCAAAGTCATTTTTAATCAGAACACACTTCATACAGCAGAATTTTGAATCACCAACAGGTCCTGATATTTGACATATCAAATATCTAACGGGTGTCGGCGACTCATCTACGATTCTCTATGATCGTGTCTTTGATCATTCACACTGCATGAATATCACTCACGTGCATGAGTTGCCGATTTGCCAATGTTTTCGGGCATTTGTCAGCGATTTCACAAAACTTGTGGGTTAACTGTTTAAAAACCCAAAGAAATAAATAGTTTTGCCCTGGGTATTCTTTAAAATACAATAAACCATGTGTCACAACGAGTAAGGCAAGGTGAAGAGCAGTGGATTGATTTGCAGCAATACAATTTTATAACAAAAACAAAGAAGGTATCCATAGTGAAGGAACCGTGAAAGCTTTGAAACACAAAGATAGAACCATACTGAGAGTATTAATACACAAGATAATGAGGACTGAACAAGAAACAGGTGGCGAACATAATCAGTAACCAAGGGAACAAATGGAAATAATAGAAATAATTACAAGACATGACAACCAAGGAAACAGGAATAAAACAGGAAAAGGGAAAATGTAATTAAATAAACTTCAAACAAAGAGTCTCTAAACACTTTAGTCTTCCAAGAAACAACCTCCTTGGCTGTAACAGGACAGACAAAGAGTTTACAAATAGACCACCAGACCTACTCCCATCAGACTCTGGAACACCGTACTTGGAAACACTGATACCACTGGACTTGGGGACACTGACAACATTTTCACAGCCCCATGTTCTGACAATTTTGGAGGATCCATCACCTTTAACATTTTACAAGAAAACATATTTGTCAGCGATGCTTAGGATCTGTTAAGTAATTTCTCCGTACTATCTTCATGCGTTAAGTGAAATCTGATGTACTGTAATGTAACCGACTATACAGCAGCAAACCATGTCCCTTTAGGGGCTACGTTAAATGGATTTATCCATGTTCCATAATTTTCCAAATTCAGATCTAGGCCTCGGGCACATCCCTAGTGATGCATCTCAGTGAAAGGGCTTCTGAAACACAAAAAATATGGGACAGGACAATTGAAGTTGCAATACATTCTCACACCCAACTCGTCACATATGGACACTTGACCTCGTCACTTTTCAACGAACTGGGCATACCTTTATCGTCAATTTTCGACGCGCTGGGAGCTCCATTCATTTCAATGAGAAACCTTTGGCGTCATACACAGACGCACTGGGAATGGGAATATTATCGTCATGATGAAATGTATTAATCAGCAAGCATAATTTAATTTACATTTATTTTATTTACGCTATTTAGACACATTTTAACATGATTTAATTTACATTTATTTTATTTACGCTATTTAGACACACTTTAACATGATTTCATTTACATTTATTTTATTTACGCTATTTAGACACATTTTAACATGTAACCCAACCCCACCCCATCCCTAAACCTACCCATTTGTGTGAACATGATATAAAACACAGGATATAACATATGACTGCATCCACGAGTTATTCAAAAAAGTTAAATAATCCAAGTTTTCCGAGGCCAAACGATTGATTTGCATGAAGAAAATCCCCAAAAGCGATCAGCATCTCCATCCGCCGAAGATCATGAACACATCAAATTTCAAATATTGCCGCCCGTACTTCAGATTTCATAGTGAAATTGCATTGGCTCTCATATGTCTTGTGACTAATTGCGTCATTACGTCAGCATTGATTGTAAAATGTAATTGGCTCTCGTGTGTCTTGTGACCGACTGTGTCATGCTCAGGAGTCTTTTGAATTATTTGAATGAGATATGAATGAGTTCGTTCACGGGGCAGCGGGATCATCATTTCAGCGATTAAAACATCAAGATCAACTCTGTTCTTCACATGAAGACATCGTATGACTTCAGAAGACTTGGAATGCAACATGAGCTAATACTTTTATACTGTTTTGGTCAGATTTTGCAATAAATACTTGTGACTGTACATTTATTTGCCTGGTATGTGTTTTATATTGTTAAGATGTGGGTAGGTTTAGGGTAGGAGTTGGGTTAGTTGCTCCAAAATATAAAAGTAGCCTTTAAATATTAATAAAATCATGTCTGCTTTTACAAACGCAAATAACTAAATGCGTCTGTGTATGACGCCAAAGGTTTCTAATTTAAATGAATGGAGCACCCAGCGCGTCGAAAAATGACGATAAACGTACTCCCAGTTTGTTGAAAAGTGACGACAAGGGGTCCTGGTCAAGCGTCCATATGTGACGAGTTGGGTGTGAGAGTGTTGGAATTTGGCATTCAGGAATTGATTGGATTGTTGTCATTTGCAAATTGCTGCATGCATTTCATGTGAGTGACAGGTTGCTGAAAGGGAGGGATCATTGTCCCACCTTTGCGCCAATACACACATCCACAGAAAAGAGGCTTTAAGGAGCACAGTCAGCACTGTCAGAACTAATGCAATCTTTAGAACCGGCTGTGGCTGCTTTTGTGCTTTGGTTTGGGGAAGTAGTGACTCAGTAGTTGATGACCAACAGTGTTGAGGATAATGCATTACAAGTAACTTGAGCTACACAATCAGATAACTTTTTTTCAGGTAACTAGTAAAGTAGAGCATTCCTTTTCAATTTACAACAACATATCTGAGTTTTTGTTTTTTTTAAATATAAGTAACAAAAATAAAAGGAAATCCTTCACACTATCAATGCTCCTTCATCAAGCATATACATATTACTCAGACTTTTATCACCTATAGGTATGAATGATGGGTATGATTTTTTTTCCATATGTTATTTATTTATAATTGTTTATGTAACTTTGTGTTTGCATGTATATTTTATATTGTTTATATGTGGTGCTAATGATTTTACAAATGAAATATTCAGTCATTAAGCGTAAATACTAATGAATGGATCCCTGTAATAATAATTGGTCATGTTATCTTTTTTTAAAATGTGATGGAGTTTGAGTAATATGTATATTCCTGATGAAGGTCTTGAGACTGAAACATTGCTAATAAAAGGTTTTTGATATTTTCTGCAAGCAGTGATAGTGTGCGGGATTTCCTTTTATTTTTGAGATTTTTGGATTTGTTTATACTCTTTTCTACGCATCTATTACCAACAGGTGTGCGGCTGTAACTGTGTATTAATTTAATATAAGTAACACAGGTTACTTATTTATTGACTGACAGCTCTCCTGTCCCTTTGCTGAGAGAAAGCATAAGTGTTTGCTTGCCACATCACTTGCATGCATCACATGTATCAGTTTACATTACTGTTTATGATCAAATTATATACATATGTTATATATATAATCTACATAATCATGTTTAGCAACAAAGAAGTGCTTAGTACTCATTGACACCAAATTTTATTTTGGTTTCATTTTCAAAAATGCAGTTACTCATTTCCAGCACATATTGATGTCACACATGTTCCATGAGACAGTATATGACTGGAAAAAAGGAACCTCAGTGGTAACTGTAATTATTTTTATGCTATATGACTGGAAAGAAAGCAAAACATGGACAAATAAAACAAACCTTACAAAACACATTGTCATATCTGCGGTCCTTTCACTGTCAAACATTGTAATAAAGGGTAAATGTTTGTTAAATAAGTTACATGTTTTGCCAAAGACAAGCTTGTGTGGTTTATCGCCAATATCTCATTGTAGAAATACACAAGTTCATATTTTGCAGTTTAAGAGAAATTTCCTTTTGTATCTTAATAACGAAAGAACATAATCTATTAAAGCCTTTTCAATAATATTTTAATACTATGACTTTTATATTATCTAGTATTTTTCAGCCTCCTCCTGCTTAATGTATCTCTGTATTACAACTGTTTTTTCTTTTGAGACCAAATGTGAAGTAGTATTTAAATAAAGAGCTGAAGGCCTGATCTCTCATGCCATATATTAGAGGACTTAGACATCTTGGAAAAATCATAAACGTTACAAAGCAAAAATACATCACACTCAATGAAGTCATTAAGTCAGTATAAACATAAATGACTTCTTGGATAACTCCAACTAAAATGGATGCAGCACAGAGACCCAGCTGTATTAGATGCAACAGAACAGTCTTGTTGGCTTTTTTGGCAGACATTTTATCACCGGAGGCTGTTTTAGCCACAGCTGCTATAGAAGCATAAGTAAAGATAATAATAAAACAAACAGATATAAAAAATACACAAGTGAAAGCTATATCAAGTTGCTTATAGACCTGCAGCCTAAAGAGAGTAGTTCTTGAGCAGAACGAATGCATTGCTGTGTTTGTATCAACAGAATAAAAGATAATAATCTCAGACACAGACTGAATCCAGCTTAACGCCCAAACAACACCTATTGCCATGTTAGTTCTTCCGCAGGTGGTGATTTCTGCGTGTCTGAGAGGGATGCAGATGGCCACATATCTCTCCAGTGACATCAAAGCCAGATTTAATGTAGAGACCTGATAGAGAGCTGTTGCAGCAACAAGAAGGATAAGACAGGCGATTTTCATGACAAAAAGCCTACAAACAGCACACACAAACAACACTACACTCATAACAAGATTAAGCGTATCGACCCAAAGCATGTGACCAAACAAAATGTAGCGGGATGCCTCCTGAAAAACAGTCTTTTTCCTCAAAGTGAAGATCATGACCCCATTGACATAAAAGAAAATAACACATGAGGACACAGACAAAACTGTTTTCAAATCTCGATCCACCACATATGATATAGTCTGAGTGATGTTAGATATAGAATAATTTAAATTAGACATATTCAGAAGCATAAAAAATATTTTTTTTAAAGTTGATATAAAACAAATAATATCCTAATACTGTGATCTATAAAGTCTTGTGTAACCAGGCGTGTGCAACCTCTGCTGTTGAAGATACAGAGAATGATCAGGGAGCATCCCACTTTAAATATCAATGAGAGCATCTGTCATGAACTACGTATAGAATCCCAGTGGCTGGTTTGTGTGTCAAAATGAAAACAAACAAACAAACAACAATAGCAGCAACCCTTGGTGTGTATTTCACCAAGTCCCAGTGGTTTATGTTTCCTTGTACGTTCGTAAAGAAATATGTCTTTAATTCTTTAACCATAGACATTGAGGGGGACAAGTTCCCCAGAACAATTAGAAATAGCCAAACTGTCCGCCCAATATTTGATATTCTTGATGCTGGCCTGCTGTACTCCATTACGCACCACTCTGTTGCAGGAAGACAAAAGTAAAATGTTTTTTGGCTGGTCTGCCTCAGTGGACTGTACTCCTAAATTCCAGTTGGAGTAACCCATCGGGTGAGCGATTAGATGTCTTACCCATGGCACAAACTGAACACGCCAAAACAAATTCCCGAATGTCACGAGCCCTACCAGGTCACCAGAATCGTTGTTTGGCCAAAAATGTGGTTCTGTTAACTCCTGGGTGACAAGCTACATTGGAACTATGACCCCATCGAATCACGTCGGACCTTATCCCCTCAGGCACATATAATCGACTCGGTGGTCCGCCGGGCGGAGGCGTTACCCCTTCTAAGGCCGTTCTGACCTTCGATTCGACCTCCCATGTGAGTGTAGAGATGATAAGTCTCTCAGGAAAAATGCACTCAGGAGTAGACGGGCGTTCGGAGCGGTCAAAAACGTGAGACAAAGCATCAGGTTTGATGTTTTTAGAACCCGGACGATAAGAAAGCGAAAAATCAAAACGTCCGGAAAAAAGGGCCCACCGAGCCTGCCTAGAGTTGAGTCTTTTGGCCGATCTGATGTACTACAGATTCTTATGTTCGGTCCAAATGATAAAGGGAACCCCCGACCCCTCTAACCAATGGTGCCATTCTTCCAATGCGAGTTTGACTGCCAACAACTCTCAGTTACCAATGTCGTAGTTTCGCTCGGCTGTCGACAATCGATGGGAAAATAAACGCGCAAGGATGCATCTTGTCGTCCGAGGAAGAGCACTGGGAAAGCACCACGCCTACCCCCACCTCTGAAGCGTCCACCTCCACCATGAACTGACGTGATGGATCAGGGGCGACAAGAATGGGAGCCGAAACGAAGTCTTCAGTTTGGAAAATGTAGCCTCGGCTACACCGGACCACCTGAACGTCGTCTTGGAGGAGGTCAACGCTGTCAGAGGTGTGGCTAGTTGGCTGAAGTTACGAATAAAACGTCGGTAAAAATTGGCAAACCGCAGAAACCTCTGCAGGGCTTTATGGGAATCTGGACTTGGCCAATCTACCACAGCATTAACTTTATCGGGATCCATGCGCATTCCCTCGGACGAGATGATTTAAGCTAAGAACGGGACAGACTGTGCATGAAAAACTTATTTCTCCGCCTTGACAAAAAGCCCATTCTCTAGCAACCTCTGGAGCACTAGCCTGACGTGCTGAACATGCTCCTGGAGAGAGGAAGAAAAAATCAATATGTCATCCAGGTAAACATAAATGAACTGATCCACCATATCTCGCAGCACGTCATTGACCAGTGCTTGGAAGACTGCGGGGGAGTTGGACAACCCAAAGGGCATGACCAAATATTCAAAATGTCCCCTGGGGGTATTAAACGCAGTCTTCCACTCATTTACATTTACATTTAATCATTTAGCAGACGCTTTTATCCAAAGCGACTTACAAAAAAGGGTAGAGCAATAGAAGCAACGAAACAAACAAGCCAACAACCTGTAAGAGCTGTAAGAAAATCTCAATTAATTAGCACAGTACACAACATTTTTTTTAAATTTTTATTTGTATTTTTTTTATAGCCAGCTACAACAAATACTCACGTACGGAAAATACAGAACACTGGATTTTGATAGCTATGATAACAACCCATTACGACTAAGGCTGATGCCCCAACTGTTGTCGTTAATGCGGATTCAGTGGCCCAATGGGTTGGTTTTGTATGGCATTCTAGCTAAACGTGCAGCAATAGCCATCGACAGTAAAAAACTCATGTACGCAAAATACAGAACACTGGATTTTGGTAGCTATGATAACTATGTAACATACCCGCCTGAAGGCACAAATCCGGATGAGAGACGTAGATATGAACCAGGAGTGTGCGCTTTTTGGTCGTTGCTGTGGTGATCAGTAAGTGCTATTCTGTATTGGTCAAGTGCAATAGGAAAAGTGCAATTGGAAAAGATGTGTCTTAAGATGTTTTTTAAAAATGGCTACAGACTCGGCAGCACGAATTGAGATCGGCAGGTCATTCCACCAGGTGGGAACGGTCCAGGAAAATGTCTGTGAGAGCGATTTCATGCCTCTTTGGGATGGAACCACGAGGCGCCGCTCATTCGCAGAACGCAGGCGTCTGGAGGGTGTGTAAGTCTGAACAAGTGAGTTTAGGTATATTGGTGCAGAGCCAGTGGTTGTTTTGTAGGCGAGAACTAGTGCCTTGAATTTGATGCGCATTGATGGAGTTATGGTCGATGAACCAAGCTGAATGGAGAAATTTTGATGAAGTGCTGGGTTGGTTGAGAAAACAAGTAATTCTGTCTTTGCAAGATTGAGTTTAAGATGATGCTCTTTCATCCAGTCAGAAATGTCTGTCAGACAGGCAGCGATACGAACACTGACTGTAGGATCATCTGGTTGAAATGAGAAGTAGAGTTGAGTGTCATCAGCATAGCAGTGATAGGAAAAGCCATGTTTCTGAATGACGGAACCTAATGATGACATGTAGATGGAGAAAAGAAGTGGTCCAAGGACTGAGCCCTGGGTAACCCCAGTAGCTAGATGATGTGACTTAGACACTACACCTCTCCATGACACCCTGTAGGACCTACCAGAGAGGTAAGACCTGAACCACTGGAGGGCAGTTCCTGAGATCCCTGTCTTCTTAAGTGTTGACAGGAAGATCTGGTGGTTAACTGTGTCAAAAGCAGCAGACAGATCCAGCAGAATGAGCACCGAGGATTTGGAAGCTGCTTTTGCCAGTCTCAGTGCCTCAGTTACCGAGAGCAAGGCAGTCTCAGTCGAATGGCCGCTTTTGAAGCCGGATTGGTTGTTGTCTAGGAGGTTGTCCCTTTCAAGAAAACTCATCCCCCTCCCTGATACGCACCAAATGATAAGCATTAAGTAAATCCAACTTAGTGAATATGGATGCTCCCTGCAACCTCTCGAGGGCTGAAGACATCAACGGCAAAGGATAAGTATTCTTTACCGTGATGTTATTCAGTCCTCAGCAATCAATGCAAGGTTGCAGAGAGCCGTCCTTCTCACCCACAAAGAAGAACCCCGCCCCCGCACCCGCTGGAGAAGAGGAAAGGCGGATGAACCCGGAAGCAAGAGAATCGGAAGCGGAGAAATATATTTCTCCATGGCCTCCCTCTCAGGATTGGAAAGTGAGTATAACTTGCCTTTAGGCAGAGACGTACCTGGCATAAGATCTATAGCCCAGTCATAGGGACGATGCGGAGGAAGAGACTTACTGAACACTTCCTTCAGGTCGAGGTACTCCCTGGGCACGTTAGACAAATTCTGCTTGCACAAGGAAAAGTTTGCTCCCCTGGTTCTGGAGGGTTCCACCACAGCTATCATTCTAGGGCTTCCCTGGGTTGTTCAACATCATCCTGAGGTTTTGTGGCACAATGGAAACATCTCAAGATGGTGCCCGAACTGCTGTCATTCAGTCGTTTTCCTCGACTTCCTTGACCTGCACATAGACCTGGAACTGGGTGAGTTATTAACCTGCAGATATGTGTACCCACTTTTAATTCCCGGAACAGAAGGTCACGGAAGAGTACATAGAGGAGGCTCTCAAGCAAGGCTACATTCGTCTATCCACTTCTCCTGCTGCTTCCAGCTTCTTCTTTATGGCAAAAAAGGACGGAGGCTTGCGGCCTTGCATTGATTACCAGGCTCTAAACAAAATCACCACATTCTGTTATCCACTTTCCCTCATGCCAGCGGCTCTGGAACAACTGCGTGGAGCATCCATCTTCTTCAAATCAGACCTCATAAGTGTGTTCAATCTAATCCGAATCTGTGCCTGAGATGAATGGGAGATAGCCTTTATCACTCCATCAGTACTATTAGTATAGAGAGTATCTATAATGCTGTACAGCCTGATTAATGCCCACACCATTTTCCAAGATATTATGAATGAGGTTGTTGTCTATATAAATCATATCCTCATATTCTCTAGGAACCAGGTTCAGTTCTTGTGATATAATAATAATAACACAAGGAGTCACAATGGACAAGGGGAAGATAACTGCTATCACTTCATGGTCCACTCCCGCTACAGTTAAAGAGCTTCAAAGATTCCTGGGGTTTGCAAATTTCTACTGTCACTTTAATCAGAACTATAACATCTTGACCTCTTTACTTACCTCACTGTTGAAAGGCAAGCCCAAGTCTCTGTCCTGGAACAAAGAGGTCGACAAAGCAATGAAAGCCCTGAAAAATGCCTTCACTATTGCTCCACTCCTGTGCCATCCTGATCCTGACAAGGCCTTCCTGGTAGAAGTTGATGTGTCCATTACATGAGTAGGGGCTATATTATCTTAGCAACAGGAGAAATCAGCTAAACCTCTTCCATGTGCCTTCTTTTCCAAGAAATTGTCTCCATCAGAGCAACACTACGACATTGGTAAAAGAGAGTTACTCGCCATCAAACTTGCTTTCGATGAGTGGAGACACTGACTAGAGGGAGCTTGTCACTCTTTTGTAGTCTTTACTGACCATAAGAACTTGCAATATCTCAAAGAAGTAAAGAGATTGAATTCTCGACAAACCAGGTGGGCATTATTATTCACTTGTTTCCAGTTCAGGATCTCCTATCGTCTTGGTTCTAAGAATCTGTGTGCTGAAGTCCTATCAACGACTTCAAGCTCCCTCAGACCCCAATTAAACTCCCGAGCCAGTGCTTCCCTCCAATCTCTTTGTCAGCCCCATTCATTGGGATTTGGACAGCCAGCTACTCGAAGCATCTTGCCAAGAACTTGACTGTACTGACCTTATAAAAAACTGACTGTATTTTTGTTCCAAAGAATAACCGCATCCCTCTCATCAAGTCAGCTCATTCTTCTGTGAGTACTGGCCCCACACGGACCACTCCTTCTTGCTCCTACAACAGCGATACTGGTGGCCTGGCATGGCCAAAGACATCAGGCAGTTCTTCCAGGGATGACAACTTTACACCGTCTCCAAGGTTTCACACCACTTACCATCTGGCAAGCTTCTTCCGCTCCCAATGCCTTGATGGCCATGGTCACACCTAGGAGTTGAATGTATCCTGGTAGTTGCGGATAGATTCTCGAAAGCCTGCAAACCAATACCCTTAACAGGACCTTCATCCGATCGAGTTCTGAGGGCAGCCTAAATGTATCCTTCGCTGCCTTTGTTATCCCACATCCTGTGCATTCCATTCTGCGACAGTTGAGCTTGAAAAAAAAGATGGCATCCAAAATGCATTTTTGACCAACATTTTCCACTTCTGATGTAACCCCTTATTAAAAATTACTACTGTAGTATTTAGATATTTGTTTAGTTCTCACCAAAGCTTGTTCTATTTTGCTGAAGATCATTAAACTGCTATAGAAGTTTCGTGAGGTGCCTTCATGCACAAACAATACCTTACGAGTCATTAGCTGTGTCCCAATGTGAAGGCTGCACGCTTGGCCTATGAATGGGCCTTGGAAGTGCACAAAGGCAAACTGAGGGACATGTTTGCAATACCAAACCACTCCAATTGCTGATCAAAAGTAGTGGAATCACGGCCAAAATGCAGGTGGTAGAAATATTGCTAAAGTAAAGAAAACTTAAACCTGTGCAACTGACAGCGGACGTTTGTGAGGGGATTTTAAAAAGAAATGGCAGAAAAGGTTTTTTTTTTTTGCTTTTTATGTTTTTCTATTTTCAAGTCAGCTGCCTATTGCCGAGTTTAGACTGCACTGCATAATTTTCAAACTGGTCGGATAACTGCTCTTTTCACACTGCATGACTATATATAATCTATTAAAGCCACTGCATTGACAGATTAAACTACCGCCGTATCCGGTCGGCAAAACTCCAATCACATCTTCCCTTTTTAAGAATGACTTCAGTGCCGTTCTTTGTTCTTTTCTCAAAGAAAAGCTTAACTCCAAATCTTCCAGAGTCGCGGCAAAGCTGAATAGAAAGGCCGCCGTTCGCCAGCTTCTTTGTTTACTAGTAGCACTATGTTAAGCCCCGCCCACCAACTCTATACACGACGTGATTGGCCTGACCAGAGTTTGGTTTTTACAGCTGGTTTTTCAGAACTGTATTGAGAGTTGCTAGACGACACTCGCCGCAGATTAGATTTGCTGCCGCTAGGTTGCGTCTAGATTTCTAGTCTACGAGACTGGAATTGTTATTAAAAATATAGACTGCAGAAACCTGCGAAACCGATGTGCTTTTTTCTGTTCTATATAATTGTAAATATATCTATTAAAATGCTGTTCCCTTTCGAAAGGGAACTCGCGCTGCGTCAGCTGACGCTACGGGGAACGCCTTCAGCGTGACAGGTGTCTGAAATCGCTATCAAATCACAATCCTACTGACCGTCGGCAGCTGGTGATGTCATCACCGTGCGACCAGGAAGTATAAAAAGGCACCGTGCCAACATGACAACATCCTTTCGTCTTCAGGGACTGTTTTGTCTGGTTCGCTGGAAAGTCAGAATGAAGTGCACACGCAAAGTGAAGGGAGCGTACAGGAAGTGCGCTGATCCGTGTCCCAGGTTTCTTACGCCTGAGGACACACACACCCTTTGTGTGCTCTGCCTGGGGGAAGAGCACGGGCGGGAGGTTCTCGAGGGGGCCTCCTGCGCGAACTGCGAGCGTTTTCCGTTGAGGACGCTCCGCTCTCGCCTGGCCTTCTTCTCGAGGGAAGAAGAGCCAGCATCTGGGAGCGGTCCCGCTCAAGCTGAGGCTGAGCGGCACCGTCTGTCCTGGGGCTCCCAGATGGACCTGGCTCATCGTCTGGAAAGTACAGTTCTCGCGGATGATCAGCCAGGTCGCGAGAGCAGGCTGACGGAGGAGGAGTCGGATGGAGACTCCTCCTCGTCGTCAGCCCATGCTCTTCCGGTCGATCAGAGGATGGCTGTGGATGAGGGGGAAAATGAAGCTGAGGCTGAATCCTCCCAGCCATCCTGCCCCGTGTATGGGGAGCTGTACGATGTGATGGGGCGCGCAGCGCTGAGACTTCAGCTGCCGTGGCAGAGAGCCAGGGGAGAGGCCGCCCGCCCTGACAGATTGGGCGATCGGTTTCTCCCCACGACCATAGCCGCCCAGCTCCCGGGAGCCTTCCATTCCTCCCCGACCTTCACGAGCAGGTCGTGGGGGCATGGAAGAAACCCTACTCGGCGTGAATCCATCGGCATCAGCGGTTTAACTTCGCTGATGTCGAGGGATTGGCCGAGGCAGGGTATGTGTCGATGCCGCCCATCGATGAGACGTTCGCGAACTATCTCGCGTCCGGGCGGCCATCGACACTAAGAGCTCCAGCCCTGCCGTCTAAACCATTAAAGACGACCTCGCGTCTTAACCGCAGGGCATACACGTCGGCGGGTCAGGCGGCGGCGGCCTTGCACACAATGGCAGTGTTGCAGGCCTATCAGGCCGATCTGCTGAGGGACCTCGATCAGGGGGAGGGCCTACCCCCTGATGCGATGGCTGAGTTGCGCCGCACCACGGATCTCTCTCTCCGGGCGGCCAAACACACAGCAGTCGCCATCGGACGGTCGATGGCGGCTATGGTCGCCACGGAGAGGCATCTGTGGCTGAACCTGGCGGACATCGGGGGGAAAGAAAAGGCTTTTCTCCTTGATGCCCCGGTCTCGCCCTCTGAGCTTTTCGGCACCTCCGTCGAGGCGGTGGTGGGAAAGTTCAGAGAGGCGAGGGCGCGCTCAGCGACATATAGAACGTGTATTCCGCTGAGGTCCGGGGCGGCGCCCAGGCAGGGGGGTGTCCCTGGCCCGTCGAGGTCCGAGGATCATCGATTGGGCCAACGCAGCAGCGTAGCCTCTCGGGCGCCCCCTCCGTGGAGGAGTAGGACGCAGAAGAGGCGGGACACCCGCAACAGGAGGAGGGACATCGGGGAGAAGAGCCGCTTCCAGCGCCGGAAGCGGGGTGGTGAGTCTCCGCCCCCGAGGGCGCGGAAGTGATGTAAATGTGTCCCCTCCTTTGTTTTTCTGTTATGTTCTTTTCTCTCCCCGGGCGCGCTTCACACCAGGCCGCGCGGGCCGATGATGAGCGGATGTGAGACTCTGACGGCCTGCCAGGCCGGTGTGTGCTCTGCCCGCACACAGTGCATCGTCTCTGGGAATAGCGGGATTTCGCGGCCGCCTCCAAAATTGGCCTTGTTTGAGAATGAAGCGCCCCACCCTCAGGTTAGTGCGCCGAAGCATGCATGTTACATGAAGCGATGAGGCACTGAAGACAGCGGGTGAGTCCCCTTTTAGGGCAAACATTCTTCTTTTTAATGCCGTATGTTTGGACTCTATGCTTCCCTGAGGGATATTTTGTCTACAAAAGATGAAGAAAAGTGTAACAGTGGGCCTGTAGTTCCCCGGTAAAGGTGGCCAGAACGATGTTTTGTATAAACACAGTGTGTTTATGTAGGCTGTATGTTTGCTAGTGTAGCAACAGTAGTTTATAAGGCTGTTTCTCTTCTGGATATGTGTAATATGAGCAGTTGAGGCCACCGCACATGCCGCGGGCATGTAGCGGCGATATAAACTGACGTATGTTCTCCTGGCGAACGTTTTTAGCTGTAGCCACCTCTGGGTAGCGTTGGCACCTCTGCTAGTGAAATATCTAGATGAATTTGTGAGGTTAGGCTAGCGCATGAACTACAGTAAGGTCTGTCCCAGCCCTGTTTAGGGCCGTTGTGTGTGGGATTATCAGACCGATGCTAGTGCATCAAGTTGGCCTAGGCTGTTGATGGGATGACGGTGGCGTCTCGCGGTGGCATATCGCCCTGGCAGTTGCCCCGGGCTCCTGTCGGTAGTCCCGCAGGAGCTTTATATCCCTACCCGGCCTCCCCGCAGTAGGGTCGTCCGGCCAATGCCCACCCCCCCTTCTGCATTTGGGGGTTATTATTAATGCATAAAGATGTGTAGCAGAATGAATCGCGACTCAGCCAGTGGTCGTGGGGACGGGGTAGGCGTCTCTTCGCGGTGCGCAGTTAGACTGGTTTTGCTAGCCCCGCCCCCCAGAGCTAGTGCGGCCGCCACTTCTGGGCGGCCCCCCGGCTTGGTTCAGGAAATGGCCGGTTATGTGTGTGTGTGTTCAATATCTTTCACTTTTTGCTCTGTGTCTTCTGCTTCACCTTTTAGGCTCAGGTCGAGCTGTACTTCGCAACCATCTGAAAGCATCGGTTGGTAGGATGCTCCCCTGGAGTCGAAACACTGTCACGGCTGATGCCCTTGCGCGGACGGCGGACCGCTGGCCGACCAGACGGCCGCCCTGGAGTCAGGTGGCGTAAGTTGTACTCCCCTCGCTTTAGAGGGTTCAAGGCGCTTTATGCTGAGTGCACTGCTGTGGGCATTGTGTTTTAGGTCCACGCTGGTAGGCACTGCCTGAGAGACTGCGCCGTCGCAGAAGGCTGCTATGGGCCGCTGGGGCGGACCGACTATAGAAGGCTGGCTGGCGGGAGACGCCAGCCGAGGCAGTCCGGGCAGTTAACTCTGGGTCAGGTGGTAGGCCTCAGTAGGCCTCCCTGCGGGTGAGTTCCGACGTCGTGGCCCATGTGAGCGGGGAGGGTTCTCCCCAACGATGTCGGTTGCAGTAGAAACCTTGTCATAAGTAGGCCCCTAACGGCCTCCCTGGGGATGAGTCCCCAGGTAGTGACTGGATACCCAGTCCCCATCAGCCAGCAGACAGCCACTGTCAGCCCGACTCTAAGGGCTCGCTGAGTTTCAGCACGCCTCACATGGCGTCCCCTGAGGGGGTGACCTAGGGTTCCGACCATTGGTTGACAGGATCTAGGCCGCTTGAGGCCGCCTGTAGGGTGAGCCCCGGTTCCCAGGTCTTGCAACAGTGTGCGCGGGTGCTAGCCAGGCGGCTAGCATAGTCTGCTATCAGGGACGGGCCGCTTCAGGCCGTCCTATAGTCGTTTCCCGGCCCTGCGGGGTTTCCGGTGGGATTTGCCATCGGATAAGCACCGTATGTCACCAATCTAATAGGGAACTGCCATTCGGCAATAGGCCTCTCCGGGCCGCCCTAAAAAGACCGGACTGTACGTAGGCATCAAACAGGCCTCCCTGGAGGCGAGCCCCGGGAACACAACAGCTCCCAACAGTTTGCACGTTGGCTGACAGGAAGTAGGCCGCTCTAGGCCGCCTGGGGGTGAGCCCCCGAGCTGGGACGCTCGGTAGGCCAGTGTATTATGCTGTCAGGCCTCTTTTGGCCTTTTTGGGAGGGATTCCCGGACCAGGTCTCGGTGATAAGCTAGCTATTAGCATGGGTGGCTTCTGGCGCTATAGCCTCATGAGCCCCCTGAGGAACCAGTAAAGCCACCTGCCTGCAGGCCGCCTGAGGGTGAGCCCCGAGCTGGGACGCTCGTTAGGCCAGTGTATTATGCTGTCAGGCCTCTTTGGGCCTTCTTGGGAGAGGATTCCCGGACCAAGGTCTTGGTGACACGCTAGCCATTAGCGTGGGTGGCTTCTGGCGTTATAGCCTCATGAGCCCCCTGAGGAACCAGTGAAGCCACCTTCCTGCGGCTTTTAACAGCAAACAGCTAACACTAACGGTGCTGGGTGGAGGCGCCTCATGGCCTCCCTGGAGGGGAAACGGTTCCTTGGAACAGGAACGTATAACTGGCTTTGGGCTGACAGCTAGCGGCTGCCCGCCGGTGGGTCCCGGCCTGCGCCGGTATAACTCGAGGGCGGGCTTATGCCCTAGCACAACGAGACTCCGTTTCTGCTGCGCAGTCCCTTCAGGACAGGGACTGGCTAGCCTACAGCATGGGTTACCTACCAAGCTGGCTTAAGAGCTCCCCTCATTGAGGGTCGTCTGCGAGCTTACGGCCGCTTGAGTCTGATCAGACGGGCAGGCCCCCCTGGGGGCCTCCCGGGTAGATCAGTCCATAGGCCTTTTTTAGGCCTCCTGAGCACCCCTGTAATAAATGTGCTCAGTAGATCCTAGGATCGAGCAGAAGAGACTCCCCTCGATGGCAAGGGTAAGAAGCACTAAGCTGAGTACTGCTCTCCAGGATTCCCGTCTCCGAGTTCCGGTCTGAGGAGGACACTGCCACTTTGCAGTCCCTCAGTCTGGATGCTCATAAGTAGAGCGATGTCCGGAGGCTCTGTTTTGACAGACAGGATTGGCCAAGCTGGGGTGTCCCACAGAAGTGATGCCAGGTGAGGCCTCCCTGGTGGCATTCGGTGAAGGGTTTCCCGAAATTGGTGACGGCTGGTGGCGCCCTCGGGTCCCCTAGCCACATTCCCTTAAGGGACTCCTTCCTTCGAAAGTAGTAGGTCCCAGGCCCTCGAGCAAGCCGAGAGTAGGAAACCTCAGTTAAAACTTGTTTAGGTTCTCTCTTAGGCATATAGCTTGGGCTATGACCGTAGGGAATGATGTCACTGGCAGCCTGTGTGGCTAGAGGGGGAGTGGTTCAGACTTTCCGCGAACACTCGTCCAGGCAGTTCTCACTGCCAGTAAGGGGCGTGCACTCCCCTCAGCATGGCGGCGTGGGTATATCGTTCCCCGTAGCATCAGCTGACGCAGCGCGAGTTCCCTTTCGAAAGGGAACGTCCCTGGTTACGTATGTAACCTTAGTTCCCTGAGAACAGGGAACTGGACGCTGCGTCACATGGCCATGCTTCAAGGTGTGCCTGCCCACAGTCCCTTCAGACGAAGCGGATGTCATGTTGGCACGGTGCCTTTTTATACTTCCTGGTCGCACGGTGATGACATCACCAGCTGCCGACGGTCAGTAGGATTGTGATTTGATAGCGATTTCAGACACCTGTCACGCTGAAGGCGTTCCCCGTAGCGTCAGCTGATGCAGCGTCTCGTTCCCTGTTCTCAGGGAACTAAGGTTACATACGTAACCAGGGACGATATTCTGGTCCATAACCCTTCTTTCCGAATTTCCCACTGCCAGATATCTCACTCTCTCATTGGCTGTTGGTAATCACCAATGTCATTTTTAATCAGAACACACTTCATACAGCAGAATTTTGAATCACCAACAGGTCCTGATATTTAACATATCAAATATCTAACGGGTGTCGGCGACTCATCTACGATTCTCTATGATCGTGTCTTTGATCATTCACACTGTGTGAATATCATTCACGTGCATGAGTTGCCGATTTGCCTATGTTTTCGGGAATTTGTCAGCGATTTCACAAAACTTGTGGGTTAACTGTTTGAAAACCGCAAGAAATAATTAGTTTTGCCCTGGTTATTCTTTAAAATACAATAAACCACGTGTCACAACGAGTAAGGCAAGGTGAAAAGCAGTGGATTGATTTGCAGCAATACAATTTCATAACAAAAACAAAGAAGGTATCCATAGTGAAGGAACCGTGAAAGCTTTGAAACACAAAGATAGAACCATACTGAGAGTATTAATACACAAGATAATGAGGACTGAACAAGAAACAGGTGGCGAACATAATCAGTAACCAAGGGAACAAATGGAAATAATAGAAATAATTACAAGACATGACAACCAAGGAAACAGGAATAAAACAGGAAAAGGGAAAATGTAATTAAATAAACTTCAAACAAAGAGTCTCTAAACTAGTTCTCCAAGAAACAGCCTCCTTGGCTGTAACAAGACAGACAAAGAGTTACAAATAGACCACCAGACCTACTCCCATCAGACTCTGGAACACCGTACTTGGAAACACTGATACCACTGGACTTGGGGACGCTGACAACATTTTCACAGCCCCATGTTCTGACAATTTTGGAGGATCCATCACCTTTAACATTTTACAAGAAAACATATTTGTCAGCGATGCTTAGGATCTGTTAAGTAATTTCTCCGTACTATCTTCATGCGTTAAGTGAAATCTGATGTACTGTAATGTAACCGACTATACAGCAGCAAACCATGTCCCTTTAGGGGCTACGTTAAATGGATTTATCCATGTTCCATAATTTTCCAAATTCAGATCTAGGCCTCGGGCACATCCCTAGTGATGCATCTCAGTGAAATGGCTTCTGAAACACGTAAAATATGGGACAGGACTTGAAGTTGGCATTCAGGAATTGATTGGATTGTTGTAATTTGCAAATTGCTGCATGAGTAACTGGTTACTGAAAGGGAGGGATCATTGTCCCACCTTTACGCCAATACACAAATCCACAGAAAAGAGGCTTTAAGGAGCACAGTCAGCACTGTCAGAACTAATGCAATCTTTAGAACCGGCTGTGGCTGCTTTTGTGCTTTGGTTTGGGGAAGTAGTGACTCAGTAGTTGATGACCAACAGTGTTGAGGATAATGCATTACAAGTAACTTGAGCTACACAATCAGATAACTTTTTTCAGGTAACTAGTAAAGTAGCGCATTCCTTTTCAATTTACAACAACATATCTGAGTTTTTTTTTAATATAAGTAACAAAAATAAAAGGAAATCCTTCACACTATCAATGCTCCTTCATCAAGCATATACATATTACTCAGACTTTTATCACCTATAGGTATGAATGATGGGTATGATTTATTTATTTTTCCATATGTTATTTATTTATAATTGTTTATGTAACTTTGTGTTTGCATGTATATTTTATATTGTTTATATGTGGTGCTAATGATTTTACAAATGAAATATTCAGTCATTAAGCGTAAATACTAATGAATGGATCCCTGTAATAATAATTGGTCATGTTATCTTTTTTTAAAATGTGATGGAGTTTGAGTAATATGTATATTCCTGATGAAGGTCTTGAGACTGAAACATTGCTAATAAAAGGTTTTTGATATTTTCTGCAAGCAGTGATAGTGTGCGGGATTTCCTTTTATTTTTGAGATTTTTGGATTTGTTTATACTCTTTTCTACGCATCTATTACCAACAGGTGTGCGGCTGTAACTGTGTATTAATTTAATATAAGTAACACAGGTTACTTATTTATTGACTGACAGCTCTCCTGTCCCTTTGCTGAGAGAAAGCATAAGTGTTTGCTTGCCACATCACTTGCATGCATCACATGAATCAGTTTACATTACTGTTTATGATCAAATTATATACATATGTTATATATATAATTTACATAATCATGTTTAGCAACAAAGAAGTGCTTGATTAAGTAGTCAGTACTCATTGACACCAAATTTTATTTTGGTTTCATTTTCAAAAATGCAGTTACTCATTTCCAGCACATATTAATGTCACACATGTTCCATGAGACAGTATATGACTAAAGAAAAGGAACCTCAGTGGTAACTGTAATTATTTTTATGCTATATGACTGGAAAGAGAGCAAAACATGGGCAAATAAAACAAACCTTACAAAACACATTGTCATATCCGCGGTCCTTTCACTGTCAAACATTGTAATAAAGGGTAAATGTTTGTTAAATAAGTTACATGTTTTGCCAAAGACAAGCTTGTGTGGTTTATCGCCAATATCTCATTGTAGAAATACACAAGTTCATATTTTGCAGTTTAAGAGAAATTTCCTGTTGTATCTTAATAACGAAAGAACATAATCTATTAAAGCCTTTTCAATAATATTTTAATACTATGACTTTTATATTATCTAGTATTTTTCAGCCTCCTCCTGCTTAATGTATCTCTGTATTACAACTGTTTTTCCTTTTGAGACCAAATGTGAAGTAGTATTTAAATAAAGAGCTGAAGGCCTGATCTCTCATGCCATATATTAGAGGACTTAGACATCTTGGAAAAATCATAAACGTTACAAAGCAAAAATACATCACACTCAATGAAGTCATTAAGTCAGTATAAACATAAATGACTTCTTGGATAACTCCAACTAAAATGGATGCAGCACAGAGACCCAGCTGTATTAGATGCAACAGAACAGTCTTGTTGGCTTTTTTGGCAGACATTTTATCACCGGAGGCTGTTTTAGCCACAGCTGCTATAGAAGCATAAGTAAAGATAATAATAAAACAAACAGATATAAAAAATACACAAGTGAAAGCTATATCAAGTTGCTTATAGACCTGCAGCCTAAAGAGGGTAGTTTTTGAGCAGAAAAAATACATTGCTGTGTTTGTATCAACAGAATAAAAGATAATAATCTCAGACACAGACTGAATCCAGCTTAACGCCCAAACAACACCTATTGCCATGTTAGTTCTTCCGCAGGTGGTGATTTCTGCGTGTCTGAGAGGGATGCAGATGGCCACATATCTCTCCAGTGACATCAAAGCCAGATTTAATATTGAGGCCTGAAAGAGAGATGTTGCAGCAACAAGAAGGATGAGACAGGCGATTTTCATGACAAAAAGCCTACAAACAGCACACACAAACAACACTACACTCATAAAAAGATTAAGCGTATCGACCCAAAGCATGTGACCAAACAAAATGTAGCGGGATGTCTCCTGAAAAACAGTCTTTTTCCTCAAAGTGAAGATCATGACCCCATTGACATAAAGGAAAATAACACATGAGGACACAGACAAAACTATTTTCAAATCTCGATCCACCACATATGATATAGTTTGATTGATGTTAGATATAGAATAATTTAAATTAGACATATTCAGGAGTATAAAAAATATTTTTTAAAAAGCTGATATAAAACAAATAATATCCTAATACTGTGATCTATAAAGTCTTGTGTAACCAGGCGTGTGCAACCTCTGCTGTTGAAGATACAGAGAATGATCAGGGAGCATCACACTTTAAATATCAATGACAGTAACTGTCATGAACTACGTATAGAATCCCAGTGGCTGGTTTGTGTGTCAAAATGAAAACAAACAAACAAACAAACAACAACAGCAACCCTTGGTGTGTATTTCACCAATAAGTGCCTGACTACTAGAGCACCAAGTATAGAAAGTCCCAGTGGTTTATGTTTCCTTGTGCGTTCGTAAAGAAATATGTCTTTAATTCTTTAACCATAGACATTGAGGGGGACAAGTTCCCCAGAACAATTAGAAATAGCCAAATTGTCCCCCCAATATTTGATATTCTTGATGCTGGCCTGCTGTATTAAGAATTGATTCAAGGCCTGCTCCATTACGCACCACTCTGTTGCAGGAAGACAAAAGTAAAATGTTTTTTGGCTGGTCTGCCTCAGTGGTCTAAGAGCCAACAATGAGATGGACAATCAAATCAAAGAAGAGGACGAATTCCAATGTCACACACTTTAGTTACAGGAGTAAAAGAGTCCATGCGTCATAAGATGCAAGTAGCTAAATGTTTAATATTTGACAACTGTTTTACGATAAAAGCATTTAACGACCGTCAATAACAAGTGATGCAAACTTCTTGGCACTGAAAATAATTTATTTCTTTTAAATAAAGCAATAAAATATGCCCCCTGCCCATGCATAAAAAAAGGGGAAAAAAAGAAGAAAAAAAAAGAAAAAGCATTGGTCCACCTCAATGTCTACCCCGTTACAGCTCTAAGGCATGGTTACGGCCTTGTAGTCTGTGCATTTACCTCAGACTCTGTCTGTCAGTTAATAAACAAATATATTTAATTTATCCTTCAATTTGTGTATTAATAGAGTTTTAATGGAGTGTTTTAATAATAATTTGTTATTACATAGCTCTTTATTTGGTCTATCATGAAAGGCAGTGGTGTCAGAGTTTTTAAAGAGTGCACATGTGCGTATGTAAGAACGAGCCTATAACTGAATCTGGAAAAAATAATTCCAAGGCTAATTTATAGCAAAGTGGAACACGTTTACTGCTTTACTAGTTATAGCACAAAATAAACATGAATGAACATTAGAAGGTATGCTGTTTCAACTGCGGAAAGACATCAAGACACACCATTCTTTTTTCAAGTTCACGTCCACTAATGTTAATCTACTAACTCTGCTGTGTGGTTTGTTTGTCAGACAAAATATTGGTGGATAGCAACAAGGTTATCCACAATAATATTGGCCATATGACTGGTAAGGTCGCCTGTTAATCAAACTTCCGGCAAAGAGCTAATTTTGTCATCACAGTGTGTAATAATGATCCATGCAACGATGTAGACAGGTACGTTCACTCCATTTTGGAATTACGGTAAGTGCAAGATTTTGACGTATAAAAAGCGTCTATTTCTTTGTAAACTTTGAATTTTCTAAAAGAAAAGAGTTCCACATCCACATCACAGGTTCATTCTGTTAACTGAAACTGGCACTATATTTTCATGTTTCTTGCACTGAACTCGTTTGCTCGTTTCATACAAATTTAGCTGGCGCCATCTTGGATCTCATTTATCATCTTATCATCATAGTGAAAACAACTTCAAAGGGTTATTGTGCTGTATTAATATTAAGTAACATTGTCGCATTGCTAGTTTTGTTGCTTGGCCAATTTTTTATTTTTACATTTATAGTGTATAAGTAAAACACAATATATAGATAAAATCATTTTGGTTTACTTCTTTACTTTCATACGAAAGAATCTCTAATGACTATATCCTACTATTAGAATTAGTAGTAGTACGTAGCAGTAGAAGTAAACAAAGTGGATTCCCACCTGCTATGTGAAAGAAAAGAAAAAAATCCCTTATTTTTATTTTATTTATGTGCATTAAAATAAGTTTTGCACTTACTGTTTTTATCTGAACTCTCATAACCCCATAATGTCAATCTTGAAGGTTACATCAGAATCTACTTCCATACAGTCCCTTGTGTTTCCATTATTAATCACATTAAATATTTAGTATTTGTCTGTGTGTTTGTACAAAGTAGTCTACTGGGGTATGAAATGTGGTGATGATGTCTACCTGAGGTGATTACTTGGGGCCACAGGGAGAAGAAACCCTTATGTTTGGCACATGCTGTCCTCTAGATGTGTGCCCTTATTAATGAGTGTGCTATGAAAACATTAAAGTATAAAATAAACATGGCATCTTTAGGGGACATTCTAAGAAGTGACAGGCATGATGATGAAACCTACTTCACTTTTGATCTGTGTAAGAAAACACAAATGAGCGATAAAGGCTAATTACAAAGTTTCCAAAAACATCATAGTTGAAATATTAAAATCAAGACTCTTCTTATATATATATACTATAAAAATATACTATATTTTTATATTACTATAAAAAAAACAAGGGTTGTTATTGAAAAGAAGCTACAGCTCTGGAAAAAATGAAGAGACCAATGCTAAATTATTCGTTTCTCTGGTTTTACTAGTTAGAGGTATACTGTTTTTGGGTAAAATTATTTTTTTTGTTTTGTTCTATAAACTACTGACAACATTTTTCCCAATAAAAATATTGCAATTTAGAGCATTTATTTGCAGAAAGCAACAACTGGTCAAAATCACAAAAGATGTGGTGTTGTCAGACCTCAAATAATGGAAATAAAATAAGTTTAATTTTTAAACAACACAATACTAATGTTTTAAGTTAGGAAGAATTCAGAAATCAACATTTGGAATAACCCTGATTTTGAATCACAGCTTTCATGCGTCTTGGCATGCTCTCCACCAGTCTCCCATTGATGTTGGGTGACTTTATGCTACTCCTGGTGCAAAAATTCACACAGCTCGGATTTGTTTGATGGCTTGTGACCATCCATCTTCCTCTTGATCACATTCAAGAGGTTTCAATAGGGTTCAGGTCTGGAGATTGGGCTGGCCATGACAGGGCCTCTCCAGGCTTCCGTCTAACCATTAAGCTTGGAACACACTCTGCAAGAACAAAGAAATTTGTTTGTTTTCTCGAGGTGGCAAGAACAAGAACAAAGTTCATTCTTGCCAGTACATTTCATACTTCACGAGAAAAGCAGGTGCCGATCATCTGCGTTTCTCCACATTAACCATGCCTAATTTAAATGTATGACCAATCACACAATAGTTCTCGGAAACCCAAAAGAAAAAAGTTCTGCTCAGATGATGTGTCGAGAACAAGCTGTGAGAACTCTCAAACCAGGGCTGCGAGAACAAAATTACGTCATTTTGTTCTCGCAGCTCTGGGAGCGAGAACTTTTTTCTCTGTTCTTGAGGAGTATGTTGCAGCCTTTAGACAACCAGGTGTTGGACTAAGCTGAAAACTGATCTCATCAGAGAAGATGACCTTACTACAGTTCTCCACAATCCAATCCTTATGGTCTCTTGCACACCCTTAGCCTGGCTCTTCTTTTCTCCTCATTGATGAAGAGCTTTTTTCTAGCTTTGCACGACTTCAGCTCTGCCCGAACCGTTTCGAACCGTCCTCTCAGTGCACTTCACCTCAGCTGCCTTTTGCCATTCTTTTTGTAGGTCACTTGATGTCACCCTACAGTTGTTGAGTGACATTCAAATGAGTTGGCGCTCATTCTAATCAGTGGAGAATCTTTTTCTTGTTCTTATGAACCACCGTCTTTAAAATTTTAAGGATAGCAACCCAACGCTCACTGTATCCCTCTGCCAGTAAAGCCAGAATTGAACCCTTCTTTTCCTCACTCAAAACTTTCCTTTTCAACTTTTGTGGCATGGTCAATAGTTATTTTTTGATTCCAATTACTCTTGAGGTACTACTAGCACTGTTTTTGTCACCCAGCTGGTCCTACTGCAAGATGATAGTGATGACCACAGAAGTGTTTTTTTTATACTTTTCCTTGTTAAATAAGATTTGGTTCAGGTGATCACCTAATCAGCACATCATTCAGTAGAATGAGGTGTGCCTGTGTTGGAAATCAACAGATATTGGAATGGAATGGCTTCCATACTTGTAGAGATGCTGATTTAAGAAAAAAAAATGCAGTGTTCTGAGAGGTGGAGAAAATATAGAGAGGAAGGAAGGGGAAAAAAAATATTAGAATTAACTGAAAGAAAGAAGACAGCACAGAGAACAACTTACTTTAAAGGAACACGCCGACTTTTGGGGACTTTAGCTTATTCAGCGTATTCCCCCAGAGTTAGATAAGTCCATACAAACCATTCTCATCTCAGTGCGTGCCATAACTCTGTCTGACGCACCCACCGCTAGCTTAGCTTAGCACAAAGACTGGAGGTAAATGGCCCCAACTAGCCTACTGCTCAATAAGTGACAAAATAATGCCAACATTTCCCTATTTACTGTGATACTGTGATGTCATGTTTATCGTTACATCGTGTACTAAGACGTGTACAGAAAATGAAAAGTTGTGATTTTCTAGATATCTGGGAACTACTCTCATTGCTGCTTAAAGCTACACTGTGTAACTTTTTTAGTTTATTCTTAGCTAAAATCACTTAGTTCTTTCAAAAATATATGTGCTCATTAATGTATATTTACTTCTTTCAAGTAATAATGTATTCTCGTAAACGGGTGAGGGTTCGGATGGCGGTCGCCATGTTGCTCCTCCATCTTAAGTACATTTGCCAAAGAGGGACATACCCGTAAATTCAAGCTTCGCTTTTCGCGTTTTTACACTCGATGGCACTCGAATGTGAAGAGGAGGATTGCTTGAGGCTGCTATATGATGGAGGATCACTCTTAAGCCCCTTTCACACTGCACGTCGGACCCGTAATATTCCCGGAACATTGCCGGGTCGCCTTTTGTGTGAAAGCAACCACGTCCCGGAACTGATTACCGAATTCGACCCGGATCGGGGACCTAGTAACATTGCGGGATATGTATCAGAGTCGCCAAGGAAGCGGAAAAGAGAATTAAGACAGCAACGCAACAGGCAAATCAACAAGACAAAAGTGAATATTGGAGTGGCCTTTCGAAGATGGAAAGAGCTCATGAAGAGCAACGATTTTAAAAAGAACGCCGACGTTGCCTGCTTTCTTCTCGACAGGTAATATTAATTCAGCCTATTTGTGTATATTGGAAGTTTTATTGTTGCTTGGCTAATTATATCATGGTGTGCGGTGCTCAACACTAGAATGACATAGGATAGTTTTCCTCGCGTCAATGATGAAAAAGTATTGTTTACCTTATAACATAAATCTGTGTTCTATGACGGATAACATGAGATCAATATTTTAATTGCATTACAATTACTTAGATTAGCTTGCATTCGTCTGGGAACCTGATAGCTGATGTTAGCAAAATGAAATGGTAAAAAATAACGAAAACGTAAAGCTATTATTCATTTTACATAGATTAATTTGATCATAGATCATTTGGCAAATTAAATAACTGCAAATTATAATAGTTTTCAAAAGTAACCTCATCACTTGAAGCAACACTCACCGAAGAGGTCGAACTGGAAGCCATGACTAAATCGGCCACCGTAGGAGTTGAAACGAAATCGAAATTGAGAGGAACAGTAATTATTATTCACTGGATGGTCATATACCTTTTCACCACTAGATGGGGGAAAGCCATAGACTGTAAAAAAATATGGACGTAGTGTCCGTGACGTCACCCATAGGATTCCGATAGGCCGTTCTGAAGCTTAAAGTATGGGCGAGCTGGGCGTTGCCATCTTGTGAGCGAGTCATCGCGTGTCACTCCCAGATAACGAAAAATGGTCAAAAAGACGGGATGTGCGCGGAGCTGAGGTGACGCAATGACTATAGACGGCAGATAAATGACTACCACTTGTAACCACGCCCTTAATTATGCAGAACTTTAAGGCTTTTTATAACGTAAACGAATGAGCAATAAAAAAATTCACCCCCCTCACAGTTGTCATGAAGATCAAAGTTAGCTTTATAAGCCAAAACCACAATTGTACCAGGCTGTAAACATGTTTTTTTTTTCTGCTTTAAAGTTGAGAATTTTAACATGGGGCTCAATGAGATTCTGCTCCCTACTGGAGCCTGTCCCTAGTGGCCAGTTAAGGAATTGCAGTTTACATTACTTCCGTATTGGCTTCAAGAGAGATCGCGGGAGGTTGCCGCTTGGGGAAAATATCACAGTGTAGCTTTAATAA
Source organism: Pseudorasbora parva (assembly GCF_024679245.1). Taxonomy (NCBI): domain Eukaryota; kingdom Metazoa; phylum Chordata; class Actinopteri; order Cypriniformes; family Gobionidae; genus Pseudorasbora; species Pseudorasbora parva. The sequence continues at coordinate 19,915,224 of NC_090189.1, forward strand.
TCTAGGAACTTTGCTGCCATACCATGGGTGCAGCGGCGCAATGATACTTGAGCAGCGCCTGAAAAAAGTTCCCTGCACGCTTTCTGTGGAACCAGGTTGTCATGACCATAGATATACATAAAAATGGATGGTTAACAACACCAAGAAGAAGATTGTTGTTGCAGAAAACAATAACTGAACACATTAGAAATGATTTTATTTTCTTTCATGACTCAGTTGTTCAGTTGTGTGATGTCCACACTAGTTATCCTGTTTACCCCATTTCCCCTCTGTCCACTCTGTTACCTGTTTTTTCATGTTAATAAAATAAGTTCAATAAATGTTATGCATGTCTTTGTGATTCATTTTACATTTCATTATAAGGGAAATTCGACTGAAATTAAGAGGAATGTGTTAAAATTATAAAACTTTTTTTCATGATAATCATGAACACTTTTATGGTAATGTTAAAATAATGTAAACATTACAATAACTCTGTGGGTGGACATTTATTTGACCTTTGCTTGTGTGAAGAATTTGGTCAAAATTATTAAAGAATATTCTGAGCTCGACCAAATTGTGGTAAGCCCTTCTTCAGGTTACCAAACTGAAATGGTATAATAGGTCCTATATGACCCTATCATATATTATTTTACTATTTGTTTAAACTGTTGTAACATTTGGAAAGTAAAACCAATTTAAAAAGTAGAAAAAGCAATTTTAAGAGTTATAAAGCAACAAAATAACAAACAAAACAAATTAAATAGAGATGAAATTAGCCTCTTATGAAATATTGTTTGTAAAAAGGGAAGAAAAGATGTTTAAGTTTGTGAAAGACAAGCGTATTGCATACGATGTATTAGGACATACACACTGTTGAATTTGTCATTGTCTCCTCTTGCTTGCAATGTAACGCAAGTTCATGTCGCCAGATGGCAGTAAGTAACCAACCTTGTCAAACCAAAACACAGAACATGAGGAAGTGGGTTGCTAAGGAAATCAAGCCTGGAGGCGCTGTAAACAGTGAACAAATGCTTACTGGATTAACATTATTGCTCGCTTCACAATCTTGCCAGCATTGCTGACCAATGAATGAGTGTGGTGATTGTGTAAATCGTGGTACGCGTGTTAATTGTAACTATTCTGCTTTGTTTATGGCGTTGTAAAACCTGAAAAGGAGTGTAGACGTAGATGGTCAGGTCGTGAATTACCGTTAGCTAGCGTTAGCTCTTCTGCTAGTTTTGATTTACCCTAGTTACAAGATCGAGTTTGATATCTGTAACTAAAAAGTAATCATTTTATATAAACTAGTTTTAGTACACCTGAACAACATGTCACAAGTATGGAAGTTTATAGCCGATATTATTAAAGATGTTTATGAAGCTAATTGTATCAATACAAACAACAATGTTGAAGAAAAAAATAAGCTGAAATATATAAGCTGAAATAGTGAATATATGTTGGAGCAAAAACTAACAATTGAATAGAAAATATTATTCTAAAAAAACAAATATAATAGTTGGATATGCTAATACAGTGCATGACATTGGTTTTATGGTAATTTAAACTGATGAATGTGATAACTAACAAACTACATAATGTGATTTAAGGACTTTTATGGCAGAATTGCATATAATTGGGCAGATCATCGGGGCCACCGGCTTCCCACAGAACAGCCTCTTCTGCAAATGGGGTGTACACACAGGTGCCTTGTTTGTTTTATTGTTTTCTATTTTATATTTTGTTAAAAACTGACAACAAAAGCTGTGCAAAATCCCTGATCTTATTGAGAATTATTGTGTTTTCCTTACATTTGAATGATGTGAGATTGATTTAATGCTAATTTGATGTCCCAAAGTTTGCATAAATATAAACTACAAAACCTTTTTTCACTTTGTGTCATTCAGGAGGAGCATGGAGGCATCTTTCTGGTCTGAAGGAAGGTCAAACTCAAGTGGACATGCCTCAAACAGGCGACATGGCATACTGGAGCCATCCCATTGATTTGCACTACACTACTAAGGGCCTACAAGGTATTTGTATTAGAGGTCGACTGATAGAGGTACCGATACCATTAACTAGGTTGGACTTGCCGATAACTATTAACCAATAGTTTTTATCCATATATTTATACCATAAATGTACCATACATTTTAAATGGAATAAAATTATACATATTATTATTAATTATACATATAATATGAGTATACAGTATGTATGTATGTATGTATGAATGCTTCTATTTTTGAACATTTGCTGATTATCTAATCAAAACAACAAAATATGGCGGTCGAAAACACGTGAGGAGTGTAGCGTTGTGTCACAGCTAGGACCACTCACATATGTGTTGTCACATAATTAACAAACATGGTAATTACCATACATGCAAAAAAAAAAATTCAAGAATACACAAAGTGGGCTAGAGTAGTTTAAAGTTACTGATTTGTAGTGTTTTTTTCTGATTTGTTTATATTTCTGTCAGCCTCATGAACATATCAATGTTACATATCATATCAATTTGCTACCAAACATATCAATTTTCTTTTTCCACATCACTAGCATTGAATATGTAACTTCGCTGGCTAAGGAATGTATAAAAGTGACCAGCTTTACACATAAACTAATGCAAATAGATGGTAACTATCATGACATCAAAAACATTTGGGTCTTTGTGTATTTTTTTAAATTGTTTTAACTGTTTGATTTGCTGCTAATGTTAGCATCCTCTGAAGCCTCGACGGCAAACATACTGCTGTTCTCAACTAATGTAGCATCTAGTCAACAAATTAATTACTTTATAATGAGTCACTCTAATCGCAGTCCCTCCAACAATGGACGCAACCCAGAAAAAAACATCATTATGGATTTTTGCCGGTAACGATTGTTCCAGCTATTGGCGCCAATTAATCTGCAAAATCTTGTATTATGTTTCAGGTCTTAGAAAGAGTTTACAACCACTTAAACATGATTTAATATATAGGATGTGTTTTCTATCTCTAGGATGGCCAAAGCTTCACCTCCAAGTGTGGCATCAGGACTCTTTTGGACGATGCCAGCTCTATGGTTATGGTTACATCCACGTACCATCAAGCCCAGGACAGCATCGCCTGCAATGCGTGACATGGCGGCCGCTGGGATCCTGGCAGGATCAGCTTGCCGAGATGTTTGTCGGAGGAGGCCCACAGCTGCGCTCGCCAGATCTCATTTACAGTGGCGCAGACCGATACAGACTCCATACGGTTGCCATGGGCACAGTTGAACTAGAACTGTGTGTTATTCTACGCCACTTTGACCGATATGGTGTGGAGAGCTGAGAACGGACTGCAGACTGTCACACATTTCAGATCAGAGATGTATGGAGTGAAAAGAAGGTAAAATATTTTGTTATATTGGACAGGAGGTTCTCATATAAGGTGTGTGTGAATGTAAAGATGAATAGTTAAGTATGTAATACAATGAGTTGAGTGAAATAGTGATGGATTTACGTCTATGGACTGATAATGTGTTTTTTGATCTCAAACAAAACTTAATTTCATTTTTCTACATTTTTTGTACACTTTGTATGTTTTATAGAAATTTATTTTGTTTTGATGCAATTACATTTGGCAGTTTTTAAAGGTGAATCATTTCTGAATCAAACATTTTAAATCACTCATCATCAAAGCTTGATGGGAAGGACCTTTCAATAAAAAAAGGCATTTCTTTCAGTTGTATGAGTGTAAATTTCTTAGTTCATAGTTCTTTATATAACAGGCCTTTTGTAGTAGGCTCTGTGCTTTGTAGATAGTGAGATACAGCTGTCACATTTTGCTCATTTCCTGTGTGGAGTTTCTAACTGTTTTAGTGAGACTTAAAAAGACAAAAGAGCTAGTACGATCACAGCTTTTTTTGTGTAAAGTATGTTTCATGTAACATCGAGTAACTCAATGCAACTCAATGTCTTAAAAGACTCTACTTAGTCCTCTGAATGGGTGAGGAAGAAATTATTAAAAAAATTGTTGACACCATCCTGTTTCAGAAATGGAAACTTTGGCTGTAAGAAGTATTTTAATGCGCTGTTTCACGTCCTGCTTGTACTGAAGTTCATCAGTTCCTCTCTAAAATCCGTTTCTTTATTTAGACAGAGCTGGGGGGGTTTTTAACGTTCAGTTGTCATCATTTGGTGGCTCTGCTAATTCGCTGTTAAAATGTGTCTGCTTTCTACTAAGAGTTCTCAAGTTTGAAAGTAGGATACCCTCTGTGGGAATTGCGTCTGCATTCTGTAAACACAAGCTGTGGAAGATTTTTCAACAGATAAACTGCTGTTCTAGCATACTTTCTGTGGTGTGTCATTTAACTGTTTCCCTTAACATACCCAGCTAACTTATTTAAAAGTTTAAATAATTATTATTTAAATAATTATTATTTATTGTTTAATTATCAAAAAAGATTTACATGTAAATAAAGGAATAATACTTTTGAAAATTTTATTTAAAATCATGATTACACACAAGATATCGGTACCCTAAAGGCCACGATAACTCGTATCAAAGTTCAGTACAACACCACACCATTTTTCCACGTGAAAGATGGTGGAGCCCCAGAGTACACCCAACTTTTATGCAATTATCATGGACCAATTGCAGTTCAATGTAAAGTTTTCCAGAAAGTTTGCGCTGGTGAGCACCTTTGTTTTGGCCAAATTGTGTTCATAGTGTTAAAAAAAAGAGATTTAAAAAAAAAAAAAGTATTTCAGGATTATTATTTTTTTTACATGAAGAGGGTCGCCATGTGTTTTGAGATCACCTGATCAGGTAAACTCTACTCACTTTATCCTGGTTACCTCCATTAGCATTCAACACTTTTGCTCACCTAATTAATGGCTGACTGAGTTGCTTTTTTGTGTGATGCTACCTAAGTGCAGCCAGACTATTGAAGCCTGTTCTCACAAATGTGAATAAAATTAAAAATCATTGTAATTCTATGAAAATAGGAAAGTCAGCACCACATCTATAACGATAATGACAGAGAAATAATATTATTTGAATGGACTCACTTTCAGAATAATTTTTTTCCAGTTGTTGAGTGATAAAAACAGGGACCACCAATCAGAATCCACATGATTTTTAGGAACTTCAGTGTTTAGACATTTACATTTATGCATTTAGCAGACACTTTTATCCAAAGGGACTTACAAGTCAGGAGTACAGGAAGCGATCCGTCAAGAAGAGGCAAAGAAACGCAAAAAGTGCCCTAAATACCAAGATTTGTGTACTACTCAGAGTAGCAAAAAACAGAAAAAGGGAAGAAGAAAAGAGAAATAGAGGAGGTAGAGTTTTATTTTTATTTTAATTTTTAATGATAAGATTAAGTGCTCATGGAAGAGATGAGTTTTTACCTGTCTTTTGAATGAAGCGAGTGATTCTATAGACGTCCGATAAATGTGATAACTGCAGCATGCACTTCTGATAAACAAAGTTATCATATGTTGGAGGAGTGGATGCTAATATAGTTAGTTTTATAGTTGGGCCTCAAAGTTTAAATCTATAGGAATAGGAAAGTCTACACCAGCTAAAGATAATGGCACAGAGTAATGATATCATTGGAATCACTTTCAGTATTTTTTTTTTAGTTGATGAATAATGAAAACATTAACACCCAATCAGGATCCACCTGACTTTTAAGAGCTTGAGCATGTAAAGTGGTAGTTGTCAAAACTGCATAATATAAAGTTATTGTGTGTTGGTGCGGATACTTACATAGTTATTGTTATAGATATTTTTGTTATCTTTCTTGGTGTGAACAAGTGGGTTGTTGAGGATTCTTTCCTGAATTCTTTGTTAATTAGTTACAGAATTCATAACATCTTGTTTCATTCTAAATGTTTAATTCTTTGTTGAGTGGATAGGAATAACCAGCTGACTCCAGGCATGTGAATGCCATCATGATTTGAAACACTTTGCCTCACATATTGTCTACAGTGTGGGTTAAATCTTCAGGGGGAAACTACTGTGCTGCAAAGGAAGTGTTGTGTCATTTGCTTAAACTGTGCTGCTTCCTTTTCCTCTTTTGTCATTCCTTGAGTTGAGAGCAAACGGTTCAGAGCAAGAGGATGGCACGCGAAAATAACTGATATTACTTTGAACCTCAACACGTGTATTTGTTTTTTTCTGTTGAGCGGGACGCAAGAAGCCGTTAAGGTTATCGAGTGGAAACTATGTGCTGTAAATGAAGCTTGGTTGCTTGTAAGGACATCTATTGCGGCGTACGTTCATTGGACCTCTGACTTCATTGGTGAGTTTTTTGCCCCCAGATCCATTGAGGCTGTTGTGCCAGCATCCATATCTCAGTGATGTTTGGTTTCTGATTCAGGCCATTGGGTTTGAAGTGAAGAAGACAACACCAGCTTATGCTTTAGCCTGTAGCAATGCTAAAGAGAGGCCAGCATTATATCTAGAAGTTTCTCAAGACCGTCTAACCAGCCGGTAACCATCCATTGCCACACTCAAAGGCTGAAGATAGATTCCAGCAACGCTGACCATGAGAGCGGAGAGCTTATTACTGGTATTGCAATGCCTGTTGGGATTTGTGCATTATAGCAAAGCATTGTCAACGTGCAATCCTTTAGACCTGGAACTGATAAAGAGAAAGCGCGTTGAAGCCATTCGTGGACAGATTCTCAGCAAGCTACGACTGCCTAAGGAGCCAGAAGTAGATGAGGAAAAGGAGTTAGAAAACATCCCACTAGAACTGATCTCAGTGTACAACAGCACTGTCGAGCTAAATCAGGAGCAGGCGGCAGATCCTGTACATCAGGCTATAGAAGATCCTAATGAGGAGGAATACTATGCTAAAGAGGTTCACAAGTTCATAATGAAACAAAGTGAGTGCATCTATCCTTTATCTATTGTCTAGCCTGTTGATTATTGAATGATTACAGTGCCTTTCTTAGTGTTAGAGCCTAGGATGCCATGTGCCTGCCGATTTCCTCAGAGAACTGAGGGTGTGTGCAAATTATCTGACCACAAACAGGAAGGAAGGCTGTTAAGAGAATGCTAATGAAGTGACTCAGATCCTGGATTCTGTGTTCCTTGGTAAATTAGTTACGCTATCACTCATCTCCAAACATCCCTTGATCTATTATTGCCTCTTAAACCCATATTTGGACTAATATAAGACAACACTGGTTTGGAGATGTTTTAGTGTTGGTTGTAAAGACGATGATGACAGTCACTCACTTTAACGTTTCCCATGACTTTCAAAAACATGAACATTAAAATATATATGCACAGTACCATTCAACATTTTTTAACCCTGTTCTTTTCTTTTCATTAAAGAATCCTGAATTTTTTTTTTATCACTTGTATTCCACAAGCGACAAACACTTTTCAACACTGATAATAATTTTGTAAAGAATTAATTAGTTAGGATTATGTAATCTATTATTTACTCTTAATGATTAATGATATATTATTGTCTATTAAAACTAGCCTATGTATGAGTTTGTTTATATGATTCTGATAAATTTGAGTCATCATTGAAGTGTTACCTTTAGATTGCTTTTTTAAAAATGATTACTTTAATAAAGCACCAATATATTGTTGCAGGATGACTATTTTATTCTCATAGGCCTATAAAGCACATCTTTTGTTCTCCACTTCTTCATTCTTTTGGTGCTCCGTTCATACAAATTTATATATATATATATATATATATATATATATATATATATATATATATATATATATATATATATATATATATAAAATTATAGAATATATAATATAAAAACATACATGCTTATTTTCCATTTTGTCTCTTATCACCAGTGACAGAACAAACAAAACACCACATATTGTTCAACATGACAGATATAAAGCACATATTGGGTTCAAGCCTGATCTCCCAGGCGGAGCTACGTTTGCGCATAAAGGAAACTAACATGCCTAATGCAGAGCAGAGACTGGAGCTGTACCAGAACACTGGGAACAAGATGCGCTACCTGTATTCACGTTTCATTTCCAATCAATTGGTGGGCAAGTGGGTGACGTTTGATGTGACGTCGACCTTAAAGGACTGGCTGCAGAAGACGGGTGAGAATCAGTGCCGCTTGCCAAAGGCTACACATTACACATTATTGTATTTTAGAGCTATAAATCCTATCAAAACTATTATCTAACACCATACCATCATAAAATGAACCTAGCACATATATATATATATATATATATATATATATATATATATATATATATATATATATATATATATATATATATATATACATACACACACACTCACCTTAAGGATTATTAGAAACACCTGTTCAATTTCCCATGAATGCGATTATCTAAAAAACCAATCAGATGGCAGTTGCTTCGATGCATTTAGGGGTGTGGTCCTGGTCAAGACAATCTCCTGAACTCCAAACTGAATGTCAGAATGGGAAAGAATGGTGATTTAATACATTTTGAGCGGGGCATGGTTGTTGGTGCCAGACGGGCCGGCCTGAGTATTTCACAATCTGCTCAGTTACTGGGATTTTCACGCACAACCATTTCTAGGGTTTACAAAGAATGGTGTGAAAAGGGGAAAACATTCAGTATGCGGCAGTCCTGTGGGCGAAAATGATGCTTGATGCTAGAGGTCAGAGGAGAGTGGGACAACTGATTCAAGCTGATAGAAGAGCAACTTTGACTGAAATAACCACTCGTTACAATCGAGGTATGCAGCAAAGCATTTGTGAATCCACAACACGCACAACCTTGAGGCGGATGGGCTACAACAACAGAAGACCCCATGGAATGTGGTGGAACGGGAGCTTTATGCCCTGGATGTGCATCCCTCAAATCTTCATCAACTGCAAGATGCTATCCTATCAATATGGACCAAAATTTCTAAAGAATGCTGTCTGCACCTTGTTGAATCAATGCCACGTAGAATTAAGGCAATTCTGAAGGAGAAAGGGGGTCAAACACAGTATTAGTATGGTGTTCCTAATAATCCTTTAGGTGTGTATGTATGTATGTATGTATGTATGTATGTATGTATGTATATATATATATATATATATATAGCTACTAAAATGACAGAAGAACAACATTACTGAAATTAAAATTAAATTGTGAACTGAATATAAAAATAAAAGCTAATTTAAATATTTCATAAGTACATAAATTATCAGAAAAGAACACTTCTTCAAACCAAATTTTGCAAACCTGTCACATTGTAAATCTGTTGTGTAGTTCTTTTTGCATTTACATTTTTATTTGTTGTTGACAATGTTTATTTCTTATTACTAAAAACACTGACACTGTGTTTAATCAGTTTTTAAAGCAGTGTTAATTACATTACAATTAAATTTATGTATAATAAATTCAACTTTCTCTAAAATGTGATTCCTAGAGCCGGAGCAAGGATTTCAGTTGAAGGTGCCCTGTAATGAGACCTTTGAATTCAAAATAACAGGTTTGTGAAGTAAGATTCCAATCCTCCATGTCTTGAGGTTGATGAAATAAGCTAATATTGCTATATTTGTGGATGCAGGTTTAACTACATCAAAAAGAGGTGATAAAGCCCCTTTAGCAGATAAAGAGCCAAGGCCCCACCTTTTGGTAATGTCACTTTCTGCGGACGGCCAGAGCCCATTAAAATCTCGCCGGAAACGGCAAATTGATGCAGTTTGTACCGAGTAAGCCTTTTATGATTCAACATAAAGGAAAACATGACATTCCTTTTATATACAGTATATGATGTTTATGTACGGTATCAAAAGCCTCACAGTTTGCCACCTTCATGCCTAATGCAGAAAGTCTGAGGGCTGCTGCGTGAGGAGCCTGTACATTGACTTCCGCAAAGACCTGGGCTGGAAGTGGATACATGAACCTTCTGGTTACAATGCCAACTATTGCACTGGCTCTTGCTCTTATTTCTGGGGTTCAGAAAACAAGTACTCACAGGTAGGCTAGCGATCAAGATTAACAGAAGTTTCATAACGGGACTGTTTAGAAATGATGTTGTCCGATGTTGTTTACCGACAGGTTCTTGCACTGTATAGACATCACAATCCTGGTGCATCTGCTCAACCCTGCTGCGTACCTCAGGTTCTAGAGCCACTGACCATCCTTTACTATGTGGGGCGACAACATAAGGTCAGAATTGCTTTTTTCCCCCACTTAGTGCGCTACAGAAAGTGAATCTAATCAATGCTCCTTGTATCTTTTCTCAGGTAGAACAGCTGTCAAATATGATTGTGAAGACCTGCAAGTGTTGCTGAAAGTGGCGTTTCCGTTTGGTCAAATCAAGAGAGGAACATCTCGAGGCTCTGCATTTTCTGAGGGGAACTATTTTATTCCTTTGTTTGTTTTGTTTTTTGTCAACTTGACCTTTTTGGTTTACTTGACTCCACTCCCATGTATCACATTTAGATATTGTATATTAGATATTGCATGTTTTGTACTGTACATTTATGTTGTCAAATGTCAATAAAACTCTACATATGCTGTACATGTTTTCATAGAAGTGGAACATATTCATTGTTTGAAATAAAGGTGCCCAAAGTGTTTAATATTATTTAGCAGGTACAACATTTTCAACACAGTTGAGGTGTAGATTTTTTTTTAAATTTTAAATTAGCACATCTGTATAAAATGATCCAAATGAAAATTGTTGGACTTGTGTTTACCGTAGATATGAACAAAGTAAAAAATAATGTATCTCTGTTTTCAGAAGATTCTGTACTTGCAGGTCAAGAATAAAAGCATTGCTTTAACATTGCTTTTAATAATTGTTCTGATGCCGAGACTCAATTTATGCGTAATTATGCTGTTGGCAGCGGGGAAAAAAGTTTTTATTTTATTTTATTTGTGCTTGCTAAATGTTTATTTTTTGTTTTAATTAATTATTCTTAAAACGAAGAATACACTGCTTTAATATCATAATGTATCAGCTCCAAAACTAAGCAATGTTGCTACAATTTATATAAAACATTTTTTTTTTTTTAAGTCAGAGCCGTTGGTGTTATTGCTGTGTAATTGTGATCACCCTTAAATGTTTTTATGTTGAGTTGTTTTTCCCGTCTCCACATTTGTTACAGGTGTTCAGGAAAGACAATTTCCTGCCAGCTATGTTGTTGTGGCTTCAGAGCTGGCAAGGCTTTTGTTGTTTGATTTTATAAAGGAAGTGATTTAAAACTGGTATTTGTATGGTTTATATATATATACACGCTGGTATGTTTGCACACTGCATTTTATTTAATGATCTTACTGAAAATATAATATAATAATAGTTACAATGAAAGATCTTGATGTACCTGTTTGTTAGGTGAGAAAACTATAATATATATATATATATATATATATGTGTGTGTGTGTGTATACACACACACACACACACACACACACACACACACACACACACACACACACACACACACACACACACACACACACACACACACACACACACGCTGTACGGTACCCAAAGCAATGTGTGGAGGGGATTTTTGTTTTTAATGACCATACATTTTGAATAAATCATTAAAATATGAGAAAATATTATATATGTTTTAATTATAAGGGAAGAACAAAACACTAAACTTGGTTAAGGTATTTTTCTGACAATATTATTTGGCAAAAAAATGTGGATAAATGCATATATATATATATATATATATATATATATAAAATAATTCTTTAAAACGTTAAATAGACGTCAAACATGGTAACATCATACTTTAATTAAACTTTAAAATTTACTTTAATTATAAAACCATGTGCATCCTATGCTGCCCCCTAGTGAACGAACTGGGCTGAAGATAAATTAGGATTACTTGGACTTTTCACAAATGAATAAAAACTTAATACTTATATATTTTTTGGGACAAGTAATCTAAAGTGATTAGATTTTTGTTGATGAAAGGTGTTTTGACATTCTGAGTTTTCAGTATGAAATTTAAGTTCCAATTATAAGGCTGGCAAGCGATTCTGTTGCAGGCTTTTCCAGCCCTCGTAAATAAAGAGAATGTAAATCTATGGCGCTCTCTGCTGGTTACACATCTACCATACTTTCTCAACGATTCAGGATTGTTGACAGGGTGTGACAAAGTTAATACTTAAAGAAACATTTATCTGTTTATTTAAAACCAAAGTAGTGAATGAAATAATGTATTGTTGCTTTTGCTTAGCTTCTGTGGTGTAATATTATGACCATGATCCAAACAATATGGTTTCCTGTTTAATGACACTGAGGTGTTTTATCACTTGACAGCCAAATAATTATTTGCTTTCTGTTGGCCAATAAGGTTAAGATACCTCCAAATATTATCAGTTTATAAGTTGGATTGTTTTACAGATTGTTTTATGATGGCTTTGATTTCTTAAGAGTGGAGTCTTGGGCAACAAAAGCTTGCATAACATCAGTGCTGTTTTACTTCATAAACGTACCCTGGGTGGTGAGGCCGGTATGATTGTGTGTAAATTGCAGGGAACAAAAGCCATCTTGTATACAGTAAATATTTCTCTAAATAATGCTTCAAGTTAACCTAAAACAAGTATGATGTAAGCAGAAATAACCTTTGAGCATGAAGAATGAGAATGCAGTCAACGAATCGTTTTAACGGTTACGTTACAATTTAAGATTACAAGTTCACAAATATTTGGCAAACTATTTATTTAGATTCATAAAACAGGAATGTATACAGAGATTTCAGTTGGTTCAGATAGTAAAATTTGTTCTGTGGACAAGGAATTTGAGGCCAAAATCTGTTTATCTTCTTTTTATCTTAGTGAGATAAACAAAATGACCCAAGAAACTGAGAAGATACTGAACATCTGATATGGAGAACTCATAAACCATACAATTACTTTCAAGAAAATGTGCCAAGTCAAGTTAAATTTTACAGTATGCCTCTCATAATGTCAACATGTCAGTATATTTTGGAAAAGTCAGTTCGTTCTAGATGTAATCATGACATTATTGTTTAGATGGAATGGACTGATGATGCCTGTTTTCTCCACTCTACCATTCCTGTACAGTCTTGTCCCACACTAGCTGCCCATGCGGCTCTTTGGCACCTTCAGGCAGCATGGCCAGATAAACAGGAGTTTCTGCTCCTTCCTCTGGACTCTTGGTAGCATTTGGTCCAGCCATATCAGTCCGCACCCATCCTGGACAGCAAGCATTCAGAAGGATACCATCACCTGGCCTGGCCTCGCTGAGAACTCGAGCCTGGATCTTTGATAGCACAGTCACACCAATCTAAAAAATGACAGAAAACAAATACGGTTCAGTGACAACCAATTCCTTTCCTGACAGATTTTGTCTGGGCCTGCTTATTGCTAAGATACACGGCCTAGCAAATCATTTGAATGTTAGGGGATGCATTCGAAAACTTAGGCAGCTGACTTGTTAGGAAGCTGCATTAACTTGATCAGCAGGAATCAGGAACACGTGCCCTGGTGTATTGGTTACATCCTAAAAAGAATAGCATCTACGCTAATATTAATCTCTCTGTTTATCCCAAGGTTTACAGTAGTCTGGCGTAACCAGGCCATATCCAGATCACTATGACGACCACAATGCCGCCCTAAAGTGTCAGCAGAGACTATGTCAACTAGAAGGCCTCCTTCACTCCACTTTCCTTCTGTACAGATGAAAATGTTATCAAAATGATTGGAAACGACTAAAAACGCTGTATTATGCACACTACTGTATTAAAGGTGCACTATGTTGTTTTTTTGCAGTAAAATATCCAAAAACCACTAGGCCAGTGTTATACATTTTGTTCAGTTGAGTACTTACAATATCCCAAATGTTTTCAACTATTTGTAAATTGTGAGGAAATTGATATTTTAACTAAGGACCGGGATGTTTCAGCATAGTCTGAGGAAGTCGCCTGTCAATTACGTCATATCTGCGCTACCCTCAGTTTGGGGTTTTATTTGGCAGAAGCGCTTTACTCTTAGCAGTGTGAACAAGTGAACGCAACGTCATAACATCATTTTCAACACACTTAAATGTATCTAATATGATCAACAGAGCTGCATTACCTCATAATCAAAACCAGAAGAGCGGAAATACTGCAGGCACCCGGTGAATGTGTCCTGTCCCATCATAATAAAAGCCCCAGTGTTCGCGAGGCAGGTATTTTTGTAACAAACGCTCCAGCGGCCGTGCTCAGCTCCACAACACTCGGTCCTGCTCTGCTTCACACTACAGTAATGTTAATAACCGCATGCATGAACATGATTTCTGCCCGAGTCCTATTTTCCACCAGCTGTGAGTTGAAGACCACATGTCCCAAGATACTGCACTCAAACTTTGTGTCATCAAACTACGCATTTGTTTTGAATAGGCGACCTCTAGTGGACGGAAAATTGCATAGTGCACCTTTAAGTATTTTAGCGGTCATTTTGTACAGAAAAACTACGAACCTGCGCACATACGTATTCAAACGCGTTTGCTTATGGACTTATATGCTTAAGTGCATGTCATCACAGTTCTCGTGGATTCACGGTTTTTTGAAGTCTACACGAAGATGAAAACTGTATCGTTTTGAAACTGTTTCAAAACCTCTTTCAAGGTTTGCGTTCTCTAGTCGTCGGCACTGTTGCCATCCGGATTATTCGGCAGGAACAAATTGTGAGTTTTCTATTTTGGTTGAAAATGCTGTCGTGTAATTGCCCCCAAAGTAAATAACTAGTGATTTTTTACAGTGGAAATTAATTAATCAAAACTTACTTTAGCTGGACAATACATTTTTCTAGAGCTAATGTACAGCCTTAACATTAAGCCATTAATTTCCTTTTATCACTGTAAAGCTGCATCAGATGGTAAAAATAACGCTATATAAATGAAGTTGGCTTGACTTGACTTGACTTGTCTTACTGCCCTATGAGGCAATGACATTGCAGGCTACGTTTGCGCATGAAGGGACCACACAAAACTGATTTTGGACAGAATTCTGAGGCATCACAACGGTTTAATGATCTACAACAAAATAAAGGGAGTTTTGGTGATAACTTAATGAATTTTTAATTACTACATTACTTATTTCTGGTTGGTAAAGGTTGGTAAAAACATTTATACACAAACTGACCAGCAACTGCTTACAGGTACCAGTTATCGTATCTATATCGTGGACAATTTAATGTCCAGGATTGTGGGATATCATAGACAGCGAATGATACATTTATGCTACCTTCAAAAATCAATCAGATGAAGGTACCTCAGTAGACATGATGTAATATGATCATTAGATTCAGACGTGCCTTATATGCTGCCTGCTGAGGCAGTGTTTTCTCTGATTTTGGATGCAGCCAGGGAAAAATAAGGAAGTGTGTTACCTTGCTGGTACCATAGGCAGTGTTCGGCCAGCCCTGAGCTGTATGATCTCCTGTCTGTGCAGCATGAACAAACTCTCCCATCAGCAAACACAAGTCCTCCTCTGCCAAATCTTTATTTCTGAATCTGTCCAGAGGTAAACATAAAACAAAAAAATACTAGCTATACTGTTTACTTTACCTTATGAATTATTATACAAATTGATTCACACACTTTGCCTGTAGTTCGGGACTGCACTGGTCAAGCGATTTCTTGCTAACAAAGCTGGACACATTGACCACTCGAGCATTGGGTCGAAGTATCGGAAGAAGAGCATGACACACCCACAGTGTTCCCCAGAAGTTTGTGCGCATGGTCACCTCAGCCTGTTCTCCAAACGGCTCTGTCGCGGAATCTAGAAGAAGAAGAAGAGAATTTTGAATGGATGTATTTGCAGAATGTGTTTTTTTTTTATATAAATCTTTTTAATGAGGTATTAAAAAAAAGTAAGGTTTAGAGAAATTATATTGAAAAGTGTCATACTAATATAATATAATATGATCAGTGTTTGGTGTAATGCATTATTAGTTACTGTAATTTAATTTATTTCCCTTGAAATAGTAAAGTAAGGGATTACTCTTAAATTTTCTGTAATTTAACTAGTTACTTCTGATGTAATTTTATTAAATAGTATACTGTTTCTATGAATACAATAGTACATTCAATAGCAAACTTTAATGTTTAAATGTATGTTTTGAATGCAACCTCCCTTTAATTATTTAATTTCAAGAGCAGTTTTAAGTCAATTTTTGAATTTTTCAACGGGTCAGCATGGGATTATGCAGATATGAGATTTAGAAAGTAGTTAGTAGGCTAATAAGTAATGCAATACTTTTTAGAAATAGTGGCTACTTGCAGTAATCTAATTCATTGCTGAGGAAGTAATTAGTAGCTAGTTAATTACTTTTTATAGTAACTTGTCCGACATTGGCCTAATAATATAATATTTATAAAAAATAATATTTGTAAAAAAAAGGCCTATATATATATATATATATATATATATATATATATATATATATATATATATATATATATATATATACAGTCCCTGACAAAAGTCTTGTCGCTTGTGTACAAATTGACCTAAAGTGCCGCTGAAATATATTTCTAATCAAGATTTTTTTTACAAGAAATGGCTCATTTTAATCCCACCAGCTTTTGTGATCATGTTTCAGTGAAAAACTAAACTTTCAAAAAGAATTCTAATATTCACAGCTTGGTAAAGCCCATTGAGTCAATTTTTGCAAAGACATAAGTGTTGTCGCCTTGTCATATGAGCTTCACCTTTGACTAATAATGGATCAATTTGGTCTCAAGTGTGTATAAAAAGAACCCAGTACACTAGACCTTCACATCAACTGCAACTAGACCTCTGCAAACATGCCTAAGATTCACCCAGAGACTAAAGTTTTGATTATCAAGAGGCTGAAGACCAGATCCACTGCTGATGTGGCAGACACCTACAATGTGTCTCAGCGTCAAGTACAGAGGATAAAAAAAAGATTTGAAGAGACTGGAGACGTTTTTGACAAGCCCAGGTCAGGCAGACCCGGCAAGACAACTGCTCGAGAGGACCGTTTGTTGGCTCGAAAATCCAAGGCCAGCCCATTTTCCACTGCAGCAGAGCTCCACGAGACCTGGTCACCTGAAGTCCCTGTGTCAACCAGAACAGTTTGTCGGATTCTGTCTCGAAATGGCCTCCATGGTCGAATCAGTGCCCAGAAGCCAGCACTAAACAAAAGACAATTGAAAAACCGTGTGGCGTTTGCCAAGGCCCACAGCCTGCTAAAAGGATGGACGCTGGAAAAGTGGCTGAAGGTGGATTTTTCAGATGAATCTTTTGTTGAATTACACCACAGTCGCCGCAAATATTGCAGGAGACCTACTGGAGCCAGAATGGATCCGAGATTCACCCAGAAAACAGTGAAGTTTGGTGGCGGAAAAATCATGGTCTGGGGTTACATCCAGAATGGGGGTGTGCGAGAGATCTGCAGGATGGAAGGCAACATCAATAGTCTAAAATAACAAGAAATCTTAGCTACCTCTTATATTCCCAACCATAAAAGAGGCCAAATTCTGCAGTAGGACGGTGCTCCATCGCATACTTCCATCTCCACATCAAAGTTCCTCAAGGCGAAGAAGATCACGATGCTCCAGGATTGGCCAGCCCAGTCACCAGACATGAACATCATTGAGCATATGTGGGGTAGGATGAAAGAGGACGCATGGAAGACGAAACCAAAGAATATTGATGAACTCTGGGAGGCATGCAAGACTGCTTTCTTAGCTATTCCTGATGACTTCATCAATAAATTGTATGAATCCTTGCCAAACCGCATGGATGCAGTCCTTCAAGCTCATGGAAGTCATACTACAAGATATTAAATTTGGATCTCACAGCACCACAACTTAATTTGCAGACATATTTTTGTATTTGCTGTAAATTTGTTCAATTTCTGTATAGGCGACAAAACTTTTGTCTTGCCAAAATTTGACCTTTCCGTCTTGATTAAATGATAAATATTTTTTCTGTGAACATTATTTATTTCAGTGCATTAAACATCATTTGGGAGGGTTTTAGCTTTTCATATGAGCTATTTCTAACACCAATTGATTAACAAGCAGCCATTATCGGGGCCAAGCGCAAAGAAGAAGACAAGACATGCCAGCATGGCTGGAAGTCTCAAGCCAACTGCAACAATGAGCCATTAAGGACCTATTAAGTTGATTTTAGGCAAAATAGCAGTCAAATTTTAAATACAGTCAATAATAATGGTTTAATGGTTTATCACTTTCGACCAATAGGTGTCACTGTTACGAAACTGATGTGGTTTAGTCAGATTGAGATGACAATGACACATGCAAAGTTTGGTGTCAATATGTCAAAGCATTGCAGAGATACAGCCTCAAGAGTAATTTTTGCATCATGGCTCAACTCTGTTGCAGTGGTATATGAAAACTGTTTTGTCTATCAATCCGAAATCCATAACTATTTGTCAGCATGGTCTGAAGACGATACGGATCAATTTTGGTGAAAATCGGACAAACGGTCTAGGATGAGTTTGAAAAAGTAGGTTTTTAACAAATAACAAGACGGAGGACAGATAGGTTTGCAAAATATGGCACAATTGGTATCCATGTTCTCGGCATGAGCCATTGACTGTATTATGACCAGTTTCATTACAATGGGTTAATTTAATCAAAAGTTATTCGCATTTCTGTACATTTTATTACAACTTTTGACCACAAGGTGGCGCTACCCCGAAACTTTTTGAGTATCTTCAGGACATGGAGCGGAAGACACATACCGAGTTTTGTAACGATACGCTAATGCATTCTTAAATTATAGCATTAGCATTTTAAACCATAATACTGCATTGAAGTCAATGGGAATTTCATGTTTTGTTTTATTATAGCGCCACCAAGAGGCACAATCCCACCAATTTTTTTATGTGTCCTCATAGTGAGCCCATACATATGTGTGTCAAGTTTGGTGAAAATATCTCATTTTGTTTTGGAGTTATAGACATTTATATGAAAAAACACGTAAAAAAGGACTGACACCTGACTTTGATTGGATTTTACTACCCCTTACTATCAATATTTTGAGATTTGGGCATTAGCGTATAGCTATCGACCTATGTTTCCGAACTTCTGAGGCTGGTTTCGTCTCGATCGGACTAGCGGTTTCGAAGATATCAGCAAATGTTTTTTAAGCACTAAATTACAACTCTGCGCAAACCATATGCCGAAACCTGGCAAGTCTGGTATCGTTGGAGTCGGCAAGGATTCAGGAGACCAAAAAACACACTCCCATCAAAATATGTCAACCACACCCAAAGTTATAAGCGTTTGAAAAAAAAAATTCTCCACTAGGTGGCGCTGTTTCGAAACTTCTCAGGCTACTTCAGGGCATCGTGGTGATGACCCATACCAAGTTTCATAACAATCTGTTCATGCGTTCATAAAATACAGCATTTTTGCACATAATTCAAAATGGCCGACATCCAAAATGGCCGACATGGTAAAATTGGATATCAGTCGACTCGGCATGACGCCCTGAATCTAATGAGACCAATTTTATGATTTTTGGATAAACGGTTCAGAAGTTATAAGCCAAAATAGGCATTTTTCGTATCTCCGGACAGGTAGGTGGCGCTGCGCCGAAACGCTGCATGTTGCTTCAAGTCATGCTTGTGATGACATGTACCAAGGTTGGTTTGAATACGATAAAGCGTTGCGGAGATATAGCCTTTAGTGTGTTTTTGCAACCTCCACGTAAAATTTGTTTGTGCGTTTATTGAAAACGATTGGACGAATCAACTTGAATTCCATAACTTTTTGTCAACATGCTCTGAAGATGATCTGTTTCAATTTTCGTGAAAATCGGAGCAACAGCCTAGGAGGAGTTCGAAAAAGTAGGTTTTTCAGAAAATTCAAAATGGCGGGAAAATTTGCATACCGGAAAATGACATCATAGGGTGAAATCGAATCGGCTTGAGCCAAGGAATCCGATGAAAAAAGAATTTTGTTTCTAGCCCTTAGGGGTCAAAAGTTATAAGCATAAATATGAGTGAAACTTTGGACAGGTGGTGGCGCTAGAGGGATTGAGTTAGAGGCACCAAATTTGCTATATTGACAGCTCAGACTGGCCTCTATGAGTGTGCCAAATTTCACAACTTTTTACCATACGGTTCTATGGGCTGCCAGAGACTCCTATGGCGGAAAAAGAAGAAGAATAATAAATATAGCTGCAAGCAGCCATTATCGGGGCCAAGCGCAAAGAAGAAGACAAGACATGCCAGCATGGCTGGAAGTCTCAAGCCAACTGCAACAATGAGCCATTAAGGACCTATTAAGTTGATTTTAGGCAAAATAGCAGTCAAATTTTAAATACAGTCAATAATAATGGTTTAATGGTTTATCACTTTCGACCAATAGGTGTCACTGTTACGAAACTGATGTGGTTTAGTCAGATTGAGATGACAATGACACATGCAAAGTTTGGTGTCAATATGTCAAAGCATTGCAGAGATACAGCCTCAAGAGTAATTTTTGCATCATGGCTCAACTCTGTTGCAGTGGTATATGAAAACTGTTTTGTCTATCAATCCGAAATCCATAAGTATTTGTCAGCATGGTCTGAAGACGATACGGATCAATTTTGGTGAAAATCGGACAAACGGTCTAGGATGAGTTTGAAAAAGTAGATTTTTAACAAATAACAAGATGGAGCACAGATATGTTTGCAAAATATGGCAAAATTGGTATCTATCTTCTCGGCATGAGCCAATGAATGTATTATGACCAGTCTCATTACAATAGGCTAATTTAATCAAAAGTTATTAGCATTTTTGTACATTTTATTACAACTTTTGACCACAAGGTGGCGCTGCCCCGAAACTTTTTGAATATCTTCGGGACATAGAGCGGAAGACACATACCGAGTTTTGTAATGATACACTAGTGCATTCTTAAATTATAGCATTAGCATTTTAAACCGTAATACTGCATTGAAGTCAATGGGAATTTCATGTTTTGTTTTATTATAGCGCCACCAAGAGGCACAATCCCACCAATTTTTTTATGTGTCCTCGTAGTGAGCCCATACATATGTGTGTCAAGTTTGGTGAAAATATTTCATTTTGTTTTGGAGTTATAGACATTTATATGAAAAAACACGTAAAAAATGACTGACACCTGACTTTGATTGGATTTTACTACCCCTTACTATCAATATTTTGAGATTTGGGCATTAGCGTATAGCTATCGACCTATGTTTCCGAACTTCTGAGGCTGGTTTCGTCTCGATCGGACTAGCGGTTTCGAAGATATCAGCAAATGTTTTTTAAGCACTAAATTACAACTCTGCGCAAACCATATGCCGAAACCTGGCAAGTCTGGTATCGTTGGAGTCGGCAAGGATTCAGGAGACCAAAAAACACACTCCCATCAAAATATGTCAACCACACCCAAAGTTATAAGCGTTTGAAAAAAAAAATTCTCCACTAGGTGGCGCTGTTTCGAAACTTCTCAGGCTACTTCAGGGCATCGTGGTGATGACCCATACCAAGTTTCGTAACAATCCGTTCATGCGTTCATAAAATACAGCATTTTTGCACATAATTCAAAATGGCCGACATCCAAAATGGCCGACATGGTAAAATTGGATATCAGTCGACTCGGCATGACGCCCTGAATCTAATGAGACCAATTTTATGATTTTTGGATAAACGGTTCAGAAGTTATAAGCCAAAATATGCATTTTTCGTATCTCCGGACCAGTAGGTGGCGCTGCGCCGAAACGCTGCATGTTGCTTCAGGTCATGCTTGTGATGACATGTACCAAGTTTGGTTTGAATACGATAAAGCGTTGTGGAGATATAGCCTTTAGTGTGTTTTTGCAACCTCCACGTAAAATTTGTTTGTGCGTTTATTGAAAACGATTGGACGAATCAACTTGAATTCCATAACTTTTTGTCAACCTGCTCTGAAGATGATCTGTTTCAATTTTCGTGAAAATCGGAGCAACGGCCTAGGAGGAGTTCGAAAAAGTAGGTTTTTCAGAAAATTCAAAATGGCGGGAAAATTTGCATACCGGAAAATGACATCATAGGGTGAAATCGAATCGGCTTGAGCCAAGGAATCCGATGAAAAAAGAATTTTGTTTCTAGCCCTTAGGGGTCAAAAGTTATAAGCATAAATATGAGTGAAACTTTGGACAGGTGGTGGCGCTAGAGGGATTGAGTTAGAGGCACCAAATTTGCTATAGTGACAGCTCAGACTGGCCTCTATGAGTGTGCCAAATTTCACAACTTTTTACCATACGGTTCTATGGGCTGCCAGAGACTCCTATGGCGGAAGAAGAAAAAGAAGAAGAAGAAGAAGAAGAAGAAGAAGAAGAAGCAGAATAATAATAATAGGAACACTAACGATTTCAATAGGTGCCTCCGCACCTTCGGTGCTTGGCCCCTAAATATAGCTGCAAGCAGCCATTATCGGGGCCAAGCGCAAAGAAGAAGACAAGACATGCCAGCATGGCTGGAAGTCTCAAGCCAACTGCAACAATGAGCCATTAAGGACCTATTAAGTTGATTTTAGGCAAAATAGCAGTCAAATTTTAAATACAGTCAATAATAATGGTTTAATGGTTTATCACTTTCGACCAATAGGTGTCACTGTTACGAAACTGATGTGGTTTAGTCAGATTGAGATGACAATGACACATGCAAAGTTTGGTGTCAATATGTCAAAGCATTGCAGAGATACAGCCTCAAGAGTCATTTTTGCATCATGGCTCAACTCTGTTGCAGTGGTATATGAAAACTGTTTTGTCTATCAATCCGAAATCCATAACTATTTGTCAGCATGGTCTGAAGACGATACGGATCAATTTTGGTGAAAATCGGACAAACGGTCTAGGATGAGTTTGAAAAAGTAGATTTTTAACAAATAACAAGATGGAGCACAGATATGTTTGCAAAATATGGCAAAATTGGTATCTATCTTCTCGGCATGAGCCAATGAATGTATTATGACCAGTCTCATTACAATAGGCTAATTTAATCAAAAGTTATTAGCATTTTTGTACATTTTATTACAACTTTTGACCACAAGGTGGCGCTGCCCCGAAACTTTTTGAATATCTTCGGGACATAGAGCGGAAGACACATACCGAGTTTTGTAATGATACACTAGTGCATTCTTAAATTATAGCATTAGCATTTTAAACCGTAATACTGCATTGAAGTCAATGGGAATTTCATGTTTTGTTTTATTATAGCGCCACCAAGAGGCACAATCCCACCAATTTTTTTATGTGTCCTCGTAGTGAGCCCATACATATGTGTGTCAAGTTTGGTGAAAATATTTCATTTTGTTTTGGAGTTATAGACATTTATATGAAAAAACACGTAAAAAATGACTGACACCTGACTTTGATTGGATTTTACTACCCCTTACTATCAATATTTTGAGATTTGGGCATTAGCGTATAGCTATCGACCTATGTTTCCGAACTTCTGAGGCTGGTTTCGTCTCGATCGGACTAGCGGTTTCGAAGATATCAGCAAATGTTTTTTAAGCACTAAATTACAACTCTGCGCAAACCATATGCCGAAACCTGGCAAGTCTGGTATCGTTGGAGTCGGCAAGGATTCAGGAGACCAAAAAACACACTCCCATCAAAATATGTCAACCACACCCAAAGTTATAAGCGTTTGAAAAAAAAAATTCTCCACTAGGTGGCGCTGTTTCGAAACTTCTCAGGCTACTTCAGGGCATCGTGGTGATGACCCATACCAAGTTTCGTAACAATCCGTTCATGCGTTCATAAAATACAGCATTTTTGCACATAATTCAAAATGGCCGACATCCAAAATGGCCGACATGGTAAAATTGGATATCAGTCGACTCGGCATGACGCCCTGAATCTAATGAGACCAATTTTATGATTTTTGGATAAACGGTTCAGAAGTTATAAGCCAAAATATGCATTTTTCGTATCTCCGGACCAGTAGGTGGCGCTGCGCCGAAACGCTGCATGTTGCTTCAGGTCATGCTTGTGATGACATGTACCAAGTTTGGTTTGAATACGATAAAGCGTTGTGGAGATATAGCCTTTAGTGTGTTTTTGCAACCTCCACGTAAAATTTGTTTGTGCGTTTATTGAAAACGATTGGACGAATCAACTTGAATTCCATAACTTTTTGTCAACCTGCTCTGAAGATGATCTGTTTCAATTTTCGTGAAAATCGGAGCAACGGCCTAGGAGGAGTTCGAAAAAGTAGGTTTTTCAGAAAATTCAAAATGGCGGGAAAATTTGCATACCGGAAAATGACATCATAGGGTGAAATCGAATCGGCTTGAGCCAAGGAATCCGATGAAAAAAGAATTTTGTTTCTAGCCCTTAGGGGTCAAAAGTTATAAGCATAAATATGAGTGAAACTTTGGACAGGTGGTGGCGCTAGAGGGATTGAGTTAGAGGCACCAAATTTGCTATAGTGACAGCTCAGACTGGCCTCTATGAGTGTGCCAAATTTCACAACTTTTTACCATACGGTTCTATGGGCTGCCAGAGACTCCTATGGCGGAAGAAGAAAAAGAAGAAGAAGAAGAAGAAGAAGAAGAAGAAGAAGCAGAATAATAATAATAGGAACACTAACGATTTCAATAGGTGCCTCCGCACCTTCGGTGCTTGGCCCCTAAATATAGCTGCAAGCAGCCATTATCGGGGCCAAGCGCAAAGAAGAAGACAAGACATGCCAGCATGGCTGGAAGTCTCAAGCCAACTGCAACAATGAGCCATTAAGGACCTATTAAGTTGATTTTAGGCAAAATAGCAGTCAAATTTTAAATACAGTCAATAATAATGGTTTAATGGTTTATCACTTTCGACCAATAGGTGTCACTGTTACGAAACTGATGTGGTTTAGTCAGATTGAGATGACAATGACACATGCAAAGTTTGGTGTCAATATGTCAAAGCATTGCAGAGATACAGCCTCAAGAGTCATTTTTGCATCATGGCTCAACTCTGTTGCAGTGGTATATGAAAACTGTTTTGTCTATCAATCCGAAATCCATAACTATTTGTCAGCATGGTCTGAAGACGATACGGATCAATTTTGGTGAAAATCGGACAAACGGTCTAGGATGAGTTTGAAAAAGTAGATTTTTAACAAATAACAAGATGGAGCACAGATATGTTTGCAAAATATGGCAAAATTGGTATCTATCTTCTCGGCATGAGCCAATGAATGTATTATGACCAGTCTCATTACAATAGGCTAATTTAATCAAAAGTTATTAGCATTTTTGTACATTTTATTACAACTTTTGACCACAAGGTGGCGCTGCCCCGAAACTTTTTGAATATCTTCGGGACATAGAGCGGAAGACACATACCGAGTTTTGTAATGATACACTAGTGCATTCTTAAATTATAGCATTAGCATTTTAAACCGTAATACTGCATTGAAGTCAATGGGAATTTCATGTTTTGTTTTATTATAGCGCCACCAAGAGGCACAATCCCACCAATTTTTTTATGTGTCCTCGTAGTGAGCCCATACATATGTGTGTCAAGTTTGGTGAAAATATTTCATTTTGTTTTGGAGTTATAGACATTTATATGAAAAAACACGTAAAAAATGACTGACACCTGACTTTGATTGGATTTTACTACCCCTTACTATCAATATTTTGAGATTTGGGCATTAGCGTGTAGCTATCGACCTATGTTTCCGAACTTCTGAGGCTGGTTTCGTCTCGATCGGACTAGCGGTTTCGAAGATATCAGCAAATGTTTTTTAAGCACTAAATTACAACTCTGCGCAAACCATATGCCGAAACCTGGCAAGTCTGGTATCGTTGGAGTCGGCAAGGATTCAGGAGACCAAAAAACACACTCCCATCAAAATATGTCAACCACACCCAAAGTTATAAGCGTTTGAAAAAAAAAATTCTCCACTAGGTGGCGCTGTTTCGAAACTTCTCAGGCTACTTCAGGGCATCGTGGTGATGACCCATACCAAGTTTCATAACAATCTGTTCATGCGTTCATAAAATACAGCATTTTTGCACATAATTCAAAATGGCCGACATCCAAAATGGCCGACATGGTAAAATTGGATATCAGTCGACTCGGCATGACGCCCTGAATCTAATGAGACCAATTTTATGATTTTTGGATAAACGGTTCAGAAGTTATAAGCCAAAATAGGCATTTTTCGTATCTCCGGACAGGTAGGTGGCGCTGCGCCGAAACGCTGCATGTTGCTTCAAGTCATGCTTGTGATGACATGTACCAAGGTTGGTTTGAATACGATAAAGCGTTGCGGAGATATAGCCTTTAGTGTGTTTTTGCAACCTCCACGTAAAATTTGTTTGTGCGTTTATTGAAAACGATTGGACGAATCAACTTGAATTCCATAACTTTTTGTCAACATGCTCTGAAGATGATCTGTTTCAATTTTCGTGAAAATCGGAGCAACGGCCTAGGAGGAGTTCGAAAAAGTAGGTTTTTCAGAAAATTCAAAATGGCGGGAAAATTTGCATACCGGAAAATGACATCATAGGGTGAAATCGAATCGGCTTGAGCCAAGGAATCCGATGAAAAAAGAATTTTGTTTCTAGCCCTTAGGGGTCAAAAGTTATAAGCATAAATATGAGTGAAACTTTGGACAGGTGGTGGCGCTAGAGGGATTGAGTTAGAGGCACCAAATTTGCTATAGTGACAGCTCAGACTGGCCTCTATGAGTGTGCCAAATTTCACAACTTTTTACCATACGGTTCTATGGGCTGCCAGAGACTCCTATGGCGGAAGAAGAAGAAGAAGAAGAAGCAGAATAATAACAAGCGCAAAGAAGAAGACAAGACATGCCAGCATGGCTGGAAGTCTCAAGCCAACTGCAACAATGAGCCATTAAGGACCTATTAAGTTGATTTTAGGCAAAATAGCAGTCAAATTTTAAATCCAGTCAATAATAATGGTTTAATGGTTTATCACTTTCGACCAATAGGTGTCACTGTTACGAAACTGATGTGGTTTAGTCAGATTGAGATGACAATGACACATGCAAAGTTTGGTGTCAATATGTCAAAGCATTGCAGAGATACAGCCTCAAGAGTCATTTTTGCATCATGGCTCAACTCTGTTGCAGTGGTATATGAAAACTGTTTTGTCTATCAATCCGAAATCCATAACTATTTGTCAGCATGGTCTGAAGACGATACGGATCAATTTTGGTGAAAATCGGACAAACGGTCTAGGATGAGTTTGAAAAAGTAGATTTTTAACAAATAACAAGATGGAGCACAGATATGTTTGCAAAATATGGCAAAATTGGTATCTATCTTCTCGGCATGAGCCAATGAATGTATTATGACCAGTCTCATTACAATAGGCTAATTTAATCAAAAGTTATTAGCATTTTTGTACATTTTATTACAACTTTTGACCACAAGGTGGCGCTGCCCCGAAACTTTTTGAATATCTTCGGGACATAGAGCGGAAGACACATACCGAGTTTTGTAATGATACACTAGTGCATTCTTAAATTATAGCATTAGCATTTTAAACCGTAATACTGCATTGAAGTCAATGGGAATTTCATGTTTTGTTTTATTATAGCGCCACCAAGAGGCACAATCCCACCAATTTTTTTATGTGTCCTCGTAGTGAGCCCATACATATGTGTGTCAAGTTTGGTGAAAATATTTCATTTTGTTTTGGAGTTATAGACATTTATATGAAAAAACACGTAAAAAATGACTGACACCTGACTTTGATTGGATTTTACTACCCCTTACTATCAATATTTTGAGATTTGGGCATTAGCGTATAGCTATCGACCTATGTTTCCGAACTTCTGAGGCTGGTTTCGTCTCGATCGGACTAGCGGTTTCGAAGATATCAGCAAATGTTTTTTAAGCACTAAATTACAACTCTGCGCAAACCATATGCCGAAACCTGGCAAGTCTGGTATCGTTGGAGTCGGCAAGGATTCAGGAGACCAAAAAACACACTCCCATCAAAATATGTCAACCACACCCAAAGTTATAAGCGTTTGAAAAAAAAAATTCTCCACTAGGTGGCGCTGTTTCGAAACTTCTCAGGCTACTTCAGGGCATCGTGGTGATGACCCATACCAAGTTTCATAACAATCTGTTCATGCGTTCATAAAATACAGCATTTTTGCACATAATTCAAAATGGCCGACATCCAAAATGGCCGACATGGTAAAATTGGATATCAGTCGACTCGGCATGACGCCCTGAATCTAATGAGACCAATTTTATGATTTTTGGATAAACGGTTCAGAAGTTATAAGCCAAAATAGGCATTTTTCGTATCTCCGGACAGGTAGGTGGCGCTGCGCCGAAACGCTGCATGTTGCTTCAAGTCATGCTTGTGATGACATGTACCAAGGTTGGTTTGAATACGATAAAGCGTTGCGGAGATATAGCCTTTAGTGTGTTTTTGCAACCTCCACGTAAAATTTGTTTGTGCGTTTATTGAAAACGATTGGACGAATCAACTTGAATTCCATAACTTTTTGTCAACATGCTCTGAAGATGATCTGTTTCAATTTTCGTGAAAATCGGAGCAACGGCCTAGGAGGAGTTCGAAAAAGTAGGTTTTTCAGAAAATTCAAAATGGCGGGAAAATTTGCATACCGGAAAATGACATCATAGGGTGAAATCGAATCGGCTTGAGCCAAGGAATCCGATGAAAAAAGAATTTTGTTTCTAGCCCTTAGGGGTCAAAAGTTATAAGCATAAATATGAGTGAAACTTTGGACAGGTGGTGGCGCTAGAGGGATTGAGTTAGAGGCACCAAATTTGCTATAGTGACAGCTCAGACTGGCCTCTATGAGTGTGCCAAATTTCACAACTTTTTACCATACGGTTCTATGGGCTGCCAGAGACTCCTATGGCGGAAGAAGAAGAAGAAGAAGCAGAATAATAATAGGAACACTAACGATTTCAATAGGTGCCTCCGCACCTTCGGTGCTTGGCCCCTAAATATAGCTGCAAGCAGCCATTATCGGGGCCAAGCGCAAAGAAGAAGACAAGACATGCCAGCATGGCTGGAAGTCTCAAGCCAACTGCAACAATGAGCCATTAAGGACCTATTAAGTTGATTTTAGGCAAAATAGCAGTCAAATTTTAAATACAGTCAATAATAATGGTTTAATGGTTTATCACTTTCGACCAATAGGTGTCACTGTTACGAAACTGATGTGGTTTAGTCAGATTGAGATGACAATGACACATGCAAAGTTTGGTGTCAATATGTCAAAGCATTGCAGAGATACAGCCTCAAGAGTAATTTTTGCATCATGGCTCAACTCTGTTGCAGTGGTATATGAAAACTGTTTTGTCTATCAATCCGAAATCCATAAGTATTTGTCAGCATGGTCTGAAGACGATACGGATCAATTTTGGTGAAAATCGGACAAACGGTCTAGGATGAGTTTGAAAAAGTAGATTTTTAACAAATAACAAGATGGAGCACAGATATGTTTGCAAAATATGGCAAAATTGGTATCTATCTTCTCGGCATGAGCCAATGAATGTATTATGACCAGTCTCATTACAATAGGCTAATTTAATCAAAAGTTATTAGCATTTTTGTACATTTTATTACAACTTTTGACCACAAGGTGGCGCTGCCCCGAAACTTTTTGAATATCTTCGGGACATAGAGCGGAAGACACATACCGAGTTTTGTAACGATACACTAGTGCATTCTTAAATTATAGCATTAGCATTTTAAACCGTAATACTGCATTGAAGTCAATGGGAATTTCATGTTTTGTTTTATTATAGCGCCACCAAGAGGCACAATCCCACCAATTTTTTTATGTGTCCTCGTAGTGAGCCCATACATATGTGTGTCAAGTTTGGTGAAAATATTTCATTTTGTTTTGGAGTTATAGACATTTATATGAAAAAACACGTAAAAAATGACTGACACCTGACTTTGATTGGATTTTACTACCCCTTACTATCAATATTTTGAGATTTGGGCATTAGCGTATAGCTATCGACCTATGTTTCCGAACTTCTGAGGCTGGTTTCGTCTCGATCGGACTAGCGGTTTCGAAGATATCAGCAAATGTTTTTTAAGCACTAAATTACAACTCTGCGCAAACCATATGCCGAAACCTGGCAAGTCTGGTATCGTTGGAGTCGGCAAGGATTCAGGAGACCAAAAAACACACTCCCATCAAAATATGTCAACCACACCCAAAGTTATAAGCGTTTGAAAAAAAAAATTCTCCACTAGGTGGCGCTGTTTCGAAACTTCTCAGGCTACTTCAGGGCATCGTGGTGATGACCCATACCAAGTTTCATAACAATCTGTTCATGCGTTCATAAAATACAGCATTTTTGCACATAATTCAAAATGGCCGACATCCAAAATGGCCGACATGGTAAAATTGGATATCAGTCGACTCGGCATGACGCCCTGAATCTAATGAGACCAATTTTATGATTTTTGGATAAACGGTTCAGAAGTTATAAGCCAAAATAGGCATTTTTCGTATCTCCGGACAGGTAGGTGGCGCTGCGCCGAAACGCTGCATGTTGCTTCAAGTCATGCTTGTGATGACATGTACCAAGGTTGGTTTGAATACGATAAAGCGTTGCGGAGATATAGCCTTTAGTGTGTTTTTGCAACCTCCACGTAAAATTTGTTTGTGCGTTTATTGAAAACGATTGGACGAATCAACTTGAATTCCATAACTTTTTGTCAACATGCTCTGAAGATGATCTGTTTCAATTTTCGTGAAAATCGGAGCAACGGCCTAGGAGGAGTTCGAAAAAGTAGGTTTTTCAGAAAATTCAAAATGGCGGGAAAATTTGCATACCGGAAAATGACATCATAGGGTGAAATCGAATCGGCTTGAGCCAAGGAATCCGATGAAAAAAGAATTTTGTTTCTAGCCCTTAGGGGTCAAAAGTTATAAGCATAAATATGAGTGAAACTTTGGACAGGTGGTGGCGCTAGAGGGATTGAGTTAGAGGCACCAAATTTGCTATAGTGACAGCTCAGACTGGCCTCTATGAGTGTGCCAAATTTCACAACTTTTTACCATACGGTTCTATGGGCTGCCAGAGACTCCTATGGCGGAAGAAAAAGAAAAAGAAGAAGAAGAAGAAGAAGAAGAAGAAGCAGAATAATAATAATAGGAACACTAACAATTTCAATAGGTGCCTCCGCACCTTCGGTGCTTGGCCCCTAATAATAGGAACACTAACGATTTCAATAGGTGCCTCCGCACCTTCGGTGCTTGGCCCCTAAATATAGCTGCAAGCAGCCATTATCGGGGCCAAGCGCAAAGAAGAAGACAAGACATGCCAGCATGGCTGGAAGTCTCAAGCCAACTGCAACAATGAGCCATTAAGGACCTATTAAGTTGATTTTAGGCAAAATAGCAGTCAAATTTTAAATACAGTCAATAATAATGGTTTAATGGTTTATCACTTTCGACCAATAGGTGTCACTGTTACGAAACTGATGTGGTTTAGTCAGATTGAGATGACAATGACACATGCAAAGTTTGGTGTCAATATGTCAAAGCATTGCAGAGATACAGCCTCAAGAGTAATTTTTGCATCATGGCTCAACTCTGTTGCAGTGGTATATGAAAACTGTTTTGTCTATCAATCCGAAATCCATAACTATTTGTCAGCATGGTCTGAAGACGATACGGATCAATTTTGGTGAAAATCGGACAAACGGTCTAGGATGAGTTTGAAAAAGTAGATTTTTAACAAATAACAAGATGTAGCACAGATATGTTTGCAAAATATGGCAAAATTGGTATCTATCTTCTCGGCATGAGCCAATGAATGTATTATGACCAGTCTCATTACAATAGGCTAATTTAATCAAAAGTTATTAGCATTTTTGTACATTTTATTACAACTTTTGACCACAAGGTGGCGCTGCCCCGAAACTTTTTGAATATCTTCGGGACATAGAGCGGAAGACACATACCGAGTTTTGTAATGATACACTAGTGCATTCTTAAATTATAGCATTAGCATTTTAAACCGTAATACTGCATTGAAGTCAATGGGAATTTCATGTTTTGTTTTATTATAGCGCCACCAAGAGGCACAATCCCACCAATTTTTTTATGTGTCCTCGTAGTGAGCCCATACATATGTGTGTCAAGTTTGGTGAAAATATTTCATTTTGTTTTGGAGTTATAGACATTTATATGAAAAAACACGTAAAAAATGACTGACACCTGACTTTGATTGGATTTTACTACCCCTTACTATCAATATTTTGAGATTTGGGCATTAGCGTATAGCTATCGACCTATGTTTCCGAACTTCTGAGGCTGGTTTCGTCTCGATCGGACTAGCGGTTTCGAAGATATCAGCAAATGTTTTTTAAGCACTAAATTACAACTCTGTGCAAACCATATGCCGAAACCTGGCAAGTCTGGTATCGTTGGAGTCGGCAAGGATTCAGGAGACCAAAAAACACACTCCCATCAAAATATGTCAACCACACCCAAAGTTATAAGCGTTTGAAAAAAAAAATTCTCCACTAGGTGGCGCTGTTTCGAAACTTCTCAGGCTACTTCAGGGCATCGTGGTGATGACCCATACCAAGTTTCATAACAATCTGTTCATGCGTTCATAAAATACAGCATTTTTGCACATAATTCAAAATGGCCGACATCCAAAATGGCCGACATGGTAAAATTGGATATCAGTCGACTCGGCATGACGCCCTGAATCTAATGAGACCAATTTTATGATTTTTGGATAAACGGTTCAGAAGTTATAAGCCAAAATAGGCATTTTTCGTATCTCCGGACAGGTAGGTGGCGCTGCGCCGAAACGCTGCATGTTGCTTCAAGTCATGCTTGTGATGACATGTACCAAGGTTGGTTTGAATACGATAAAGCGTTGCGGAGATATAGCCTTTAGTGTGTTTTTGCAACCTCCACGTAAAATTTGTTTGTGCGTTTATTGAAAACGATTGGACGAATCAACTTGAATTCCATAACTTTTTGTCAACATGCTCTGAAGATGATCTGTTTCAATTTTCGTGAAAATCGGAGCAACGGCCTAGGAGGAGTTCGAAAAAGTAGGTTTTTCAGAAAATTGAAAATGGCGGGAAAATTTGCATACCGGAAAATGACATCATAGGGTGAAATCGAATCGGCTTGAGCCAAGGAATCCGATGAAAAAAGAATTTTGTTTCTAGCCCTTAGGGGTCAAAAGTTATAAGCATAAATATGAGTGAAACTTTGGACAGGTGGTGGCGCTAGAGGGATTGAGTTAGAGGCACCAAATTTGCTATAGTGACAGCTCAGACTGGCCTCTATGAGTGTGCCAAATTTCACAACTTTTTACCATACGGTTCTATGGGCTGCCAGAGACTCCTATGGCGGAAGAAGAAGAAGAAGAAGCAGAATAATAATAGGAACACTAACGATTTCAATAGGTGCCTCCGCACCTTCGGTGCTTGGCCCCTAATAATAGGAACACTAACGATTTCAATAGGTGCCTCCGCACCTTCGGTGCTTGGCCCCTAATTAAAAGTCATGTTAATATCAGGTAACGTTACTTCTAGAAAATAGATACGCGACAAGACTTTTGTCAGGGACTGTATATATATATATATATATATATATATATATATATATATATATATATATATATATATATATATATATATATATATATATATATAAAACCCACACACACATTTTGACACTTTTTGACTCATTTAAGTCGAAAAAAGAAAAAAAACAGGACATTCAACTAACTTTTGAAGGCAATTCCCGCATTGTTGATAAGAACATCCAGGCCGCCGTACTTCTCCTCCAGAAATGTCTTGAGTTTTAGGGCGCTTCCTTGGTCACAAATATCAAGTTGGTGGAATTTTACGTTTTTGCACCCCTCAGCTTGCAGTCCAGCAACAGCTTCTTGACCCAGTTTCTCATTTCGTGCCGTGAGGAGGATATCTCCTTTGAAACCTGCCTTGCACAGCCCTTTAATAATCGCCAGTCCGATGCCCTTATTTGCCCCTGTAACTACAGCCACTCTTGTGGACATTATGGGGTTATATTGTCTGCCGTTAAGCGAAGAAATGAAGTCACGAATATTTCGAATCTGCACTCTGGTGTTTAATGCTGTAATGCTAGTTTCTGAACTGTTCCGCGTGCAGCTCCTCCTCTAAAACTGACACGAACAAAAGAAAGTGTAAAGTCATGCTTACTTTTGCTCTCATGCTGATAACATTGATTGATAGGTGTTTTATTGCCCACAGGTAACTTAAATGCATATGTTATAGCCTATAAAATATTGCATGTTTAAAAAAAATGCATTAAATGTTTGGTTTTATAGACTGATAGACACTAGCCCATGGGTACATTTTTTGTTTGAAATTTACATGAGCGTGTTACACCATGAATCCATCTTCCAAATCGTTTTTTTGTCTTATCTTGAATTAATCACTATATACGCCTTATTATTCAGACTATTTTAGAACGAGCTGGACCGCAGCGGACTCTGCACCCCAGCCAGTACCTGCGTGACTTGTTGTTACATAAAAAGAAAGAAGTAGCTCCGGCTACAATGTTCTTCCACAAAACACATGCAGTTCTTGCAATAACAAAGAGCAGGCCTAGCCTATATACCTAGCAAAATTAACACTAAACAAAGAACCACGCATTCAAATAAATATGTTGCAATGAAGGAGCAATAATTGAAACTTTGAAACTTTAATCTATAGGCCTAACAAATCTAGGTGCAAAGAAAAGAATTATAATTTCACAAAACATTTACAACTCGACAGGTTTTGCTTTTTAATATCTTCTTGATAGCAAGCTATCATCAGTGAATGGAGTGCGGATCAAGTTGTGTTGTGATTTGTGTTAATTTGCTGCCATCTGCTGTTTAAATAAAGCAAATAATTGTGCATGGCATGAGATGCCACACTGTAAAAAGAAATCCGTAAAAGGGCACAATGTACAATGTAGTGTATACAGAATAAGGAATTTTAAATAGGCCTAAGGAGTATTTTGTTGTTGTTGTTGTTGTTGTTTTACAGGTATTTTACCTATATTTTGAATTACGCATTACATTAGGTTATGTTAAAATCAAATAACATGCAAATAAGCAATGAAGACAGACAATAAAAATACAACTAAATGCAAATATATGACCATCAGTTTTAATGCTTTACTACAGTACTTTAATTTAATTAATTGCGAATTAAATGCTTTAACAGCACCTGCACTGTAAAACAATTTTACTATTATTGTTCTGCATGTTATTTGAATTAATAGCACGAGGACATTAAACAAATAAACAAACAAACCAGATCTAGCCAGATATTTAATATTGATTTTATAATTCTTTAAGTTTTGATGTGTGGTTGACAGACTACAGGAACATATAAGATTCTATCAGCTTTTAGCCTGTCAAGAAATGCTATAAAACCAGGCTGTAAACAAGTAATAAGTAACCGGATGATGCGATGAAACACAATTTGAGAAGTCATCAGTTGTCATTTTAATCATATAAAGCCTGACATATTAAATATTAGTCAAAAGTCATATACAAAAATAATAATACAAAAGTTTGCTTATGGGTTTTTGGTTATTGTATATGGCTCATATACAAGATTAAGCTTAACTCGAGGAAAAGAAACCCCAGTTTTATTCAAAGGCCCAAACTGTGTACAATGACCTTAAGGTGCACATTTTTAGAATTATACTGAAATGCCCTATAACCCATAATATTGTGTATTGCAACATATTAATATCCATGCATTGGACTTAATATGTTGAAAATCTATCAAACCATCACCCCCCCCCCCCCATTTTTCTTAGTAAAGAGAGTAACAGAACAGAAGTAAAACTAGATATTGCCAGTTTTCTTGAATGATGACAATCAGTGTGTTTATTACATTTGCTTTGTCACATACACTAGTAACTGAGTACTGTATTTTCTTATGACAAACATAATTCAGATATTGCTCACAAATGTTGGACTTTTGAAAGCATTTTTGATATCTTTTATAACTTTTTTAATATCTATAAAATAACAAAAATTCTATTTCAAAGGCAATAACTTATTCT
Organism: Pseudorasbora parva; assembly: GCF_024679245.1. Classification (NCBI taxonomy): domain Eukaryota; kingdom Metazoa; phylum Chordata; class Actinopteri; order Cypriniformes; family Gobionidae; genus Pseudorasbora; species Pseudorasbora parva. The sequence goes on from NC_090189.1 coordinate 19,951,193, forward strand.
TAGAGCTAAAAAGTCTAAAAATATTGTCTCTCAGAGCCTGAACACTCAGTCCATAAATGGCTGGATTCAGAATAGGAGGAAATATCAAGAAATAAAGTGACATAACGGTTTGTGTTTCAAATGGAAGATAACTTGTGTCAAAGCGACTTTGTACAATTTCAAAAAAACAGCCCACGCTATAGTTCAATATTGCAAATAAGTGTGGCATGCAGGTCTTCAGTGCTTTTATTTTAGACTTTTTAGTGGCAGTGAAGCATATTTTTAGAATATGTCCATATGAGTAAAGGGTCATTGCAAGCTGAGGAAAAGTATATACAACAACAGAAAACAATCCAATTGCACTCACAACATTTGTGTCTTCACAGGACAATTTGACAAGAGAATAGTTGGAACAGTACACTCGCCCAATTATGTTCCTACAGATTGTCAAGCGCAGAGTCAGAATAAAAAACAAAGCGAATGCCACTAAAGGATAACCCCACGAGAAAGCAATTAGTTTATACACCCTTGTGATTGTCATAATACTGTGATACTGTAGCGGGTAGCAGATGGCCACATAGCGATCATAGCACATCACTGAAAGAATGGTGAATTCTATAATAACATATGTGTGCAAGAAATAGGTTTGAGCCTTACAACACTCCAAAGATACCTCATGAGAAGGAGACATCAAAGTACCCATCAAGGACGGAAGCAAAGCCGTGCCACCATAGATGCCGTTGACAGCCAAGTTACATAGAAAGACATACATAGGTTTGTGAAGTGCTTTGTCAGAAATTACAATAAAAATCAAAGTGGTGTTAGCAAAGAGTACAAACATGTACAACATAAAAAAGATCATGAAGTAAAGGTATTTAAGATCCTCCATTCTGTAAAGGACCTCCAGTATGACAGATGACACAACTGATGAGTTTTTCATCTTTAAATTGTTCAGCACACTGCAGTTAAAGAAAAAAACGGTACATTACATTCTTGCCAAGTAGATTAAATCAGTTGTATGGGCTAATGGAAACAAGTTATAAGCAGATGAACAGGCTTCCCTTGTATAGGGCCACTGCAAATATCAGAGACAAATACAATATTTATAAATCATTTCAAAAGAAACATCCCAAATCCTTTCAGGTCAGCTGGATAACAGGTGAATAATAAGCCTTGACACAAAATATAAAAAACGGACTCTCCTCCTCTCCTTCTCTATTTATATTTATGCTACTATAGGCTATGTGTAACAGTGAAATTGGCCAGTGTATTCAGGTCCCATGGTATTTTAATTATGATTATGTAAATAGCCTAATCTCTTAGGGATGCTTGAATTAATACTAAACGTATAAATCAAGGTGTCCATACAGATTAGAGATAGTTGGTATAACTGTTAAACCATGGCATTCAAATAAAAATATAGGCTACTTGATCTAATCATACATCAAATCAGGGAGAGTGCTGTATACAAAACAACTGAAATGTTGAAAAGAAAATATTTTCAGTCCTGGATGCCGTTAATAGGCGTTTATAGAGACTTGTTACATGCGACCTGTTAGGCATATCAATGAATATACAAGGGCAGGCAGCTTCTCTCGCTCTAGTCACCCGGGCACCCTACCGGGAGAAGAGCCCGTACGGGCCATAAAAGGAACTTCACTCTTATTAACGTCAAGCCGACGCATACTCGAAAAAAACTCTCCGAAACTTGTGAGAAACCGGAAGGAGTATTTTTGACACAGAAATACTCCATCAAACGTCCAACATTAGTTTTTGAAACTTTGTCTATGTTTAGGATAGGAATCCAAGTCTTTAACAGTGTAAAAAGCTCAGTATGCATGAAACAGCATTTCACCCCCCCTTTAAAATAGTCAATGAGGCTCCAGTGTTTCAACCTCAATGTTATGAAGCGATGAGAATACCATTTGAAAACAAAAATAATAACTTTATCCAACAATCTCTACTCTTTCATGTAACTCTCCTTCATGATTCATAAAAGGAACACAACGCACACACATGGTGCTGAATAAAGTCGTTATTTTTGTGTAGTATCTCTTTACTACCTTTCTGGGCCTTTAAAGTGGTCGTTGTGTTGCTGTCTATGTGGGTTCAGAAAGCTCTCAAGTTTCATCATAAATATCTTATTTGTGTTCCAAAGCTCTTTCGGGTTTGGAACGACACAAGGGCAAGTAATTAATGACAGAAATTTAATTTTTTAAAGGGCAATTTAAAATGTAATATTAAATATTAACAAATGTTTCTAAAAATGATAGTAAGGATGGTTTGAGATTGTGGCCTGACAGTCATCACTATACAGAGGATATAGTAAACGGCTCTGTCGCGGAATCTAGAAGAAGATCATTTTGAATGGATGTTTTTGGAGAATGTGAGTTTTTTTTTTTTTTTTTAAGAACACATTTTTTTAATGTGGTATTAAAAAAAGCAAGGTCCAGAGAAAATATATTGAAAAGTGTCATACTAATATAATATGATCAGTGTTTGGTGTAATGCATTACTAGTTACTGTAATTTAATTTATTTTCCCTTTAAATAGTAAAATAGTAAAGTAAGGGATTACTCTTACATTTTCTGTAATTTAACTAGTTATTTCTGATGTAATTTCATTAAATAGTATACTGTTTCTATATGAATTCAATAGTGGATTCAATAGCAAACTTTAATGTTTAAATGTTAGCCTAGAAATCTAGACGCACCCTAGCGGCAGCAAATCTAATCTGCCCGTGAGTGTCGTCTAGCAACTCTCAATACTCTTCTGAGCTGTAATCGCCAAACTCTTGCCGGGCCAATCACATCGTGTATAGAGTCGGTGGGCGGGGCCATAATGACGACAGCCGAGTTGCATTTGCGTGCTTCTAGTAAACACAGAAACTGCCGAACGGCGGTCTTTCGAATCAGCTTTGACCGCGACTCTGGAAGACTTGGAGTTAAGCTTTTCTCTGAGAAAAGAACAAAGAACGGCACTGAAGTCATTCTTAAAAAGTGAAGATGTGTTCAGAGTTTTGCCGACCGGATATGGCGAATGTTTAATCTATCAACAAGCTCTGTTTCACCTTCGTTGCTCTGGTTGGTGTAGCGCTATCCTATCGTGTGCAGAGGGAGTTTGAAAGACAACCGTTTATCCCGCCCCTCGGATTGAGCCCTGTCAATGGTGAGTTTCCAGACGAAACATCTTGATGTGGGTCTGGCTTGTCAGGCTATTTAAATGTATGTTTTGAATGTAACCTCCCTTTAAATATTTTGGTCACTTCAAGAATAATTGATATTACTTTTTATAATTTTTTGAAATAATTAAAAGAGCAGTTTTAAGTCTATTCTTGAATTTTTCATCGGGTCAGCATGGGATTATGCTGATATGAGATTTAGAAAGTAGTTAATAGGCTAATAAGTAATGCAATACTTTTTAGAAAGAGTGGTTACTTGCAGTAATCTAATTATAGGCCTAATTATAATAATTATATATATTAATATATATTATACACACTTTTTTGACACTTTTTTAATCATTTAAGTCGAAAAAAACAGGACATTCAACTAATGTTTGAAGCCAATCCCGCGTTGTTGATAAGAACATCCAGGCCGCCTTACTTCTCCTCCAGAAATGTCTTGAGTTTTAGGGCGCTTCCTTGGTCACAAATATCAAGTTGGTGGAAGATTACGTTTTTGCACCCCTCAGCTTGCAGTCCAGCAACAGCTTCTTGTCCCAGTTTCTCATTTCGTGCCGTGAGGAGGATATCTCCTTTGAAACCTGCCTTGCACAGCCCTTTAATAATCGCCAGTCCGATGCCCTTATTTGCCCCTGTAACTACAGCCACTCTTGTGGACATTATGGGGTTCTATTGTCTGCCGTTAAGCGAAGAAATGAAGTCACAAATATTTAGAATCTGCACTCTGGTGTTTAATGCTGTAATGCTAGTTCCGCGTGCAGCTCCTCCTCTAAAACTGACACAAACAAAAGAAAGTGTAAAGTGCTAGAAACTGACGCTTGGGGACTCCCTTCCTTCCTACATTACTGAAATCTTATTGCACAACGCCAGTTAAGTTGTAACTCTCACTGGCCAATGCCAGTCAAGACGGTGAAGGGGGCGGAGCCCAACCGCTATATAATGTACCGTTTTGGCGGCATTTGCTCAGAATCTTCCTCTTTCATACTACTGAAGACAGCTGTGGAGAAGACGCGAGAAGACGGATTTCCCTCTTGGGAGATAGTTTCTTTTGGCGCAGCGGAGGGTGATGATATTGATGAAACTATGTCCCTAACTGCATCCGAGAGGGACTGGGCCCACTCTCCCAAGGAACACTCCGAAGCTGAGGGCCAAGCCGCTTTCTATGAGGAGCTCGTCAGGATTCTCTTCAAGGCTGTAAGCGACCTCGGGCTGGAATGGGATTCCCCCGACGAGCCTACTAAGAGCAAGTTGGATTCCTGGTTCCTTCACTCGGGCCGACGAGCTGCCGCTCTGAGGAAACGAGCCCCCTTCTTCCCCGACTTGCATGACGAGGCCGCGAAAGCCTGGGCGGCGCCCCAATCGGTTCGCACCCACGCTGGCGGCCTGGAAATTTTCTCTAAAGTCGACGGCGTGGAAGCCTGTGAATACACCCGCATTCCGGCCGTCGAAGAATCCATCGCAGCACATCTCTGCCCTTCCTCAGCCTCACTGAAGGCAGGCGCTTCCCTGCAATCGAAGCCCTGCCACCTGACAGAGCACATCGCGGATAAGGCTTACGTCGCCTCGGGCGAAGCGATCTCTGCACTCCACACTATGGCGGTGCTCCAAGTGTTTTAAGCTCAGCTCCTGAAATCACTGGATGAGGGGCAGGCAAAGTCTGACGCGTTCAAGGGTCTAGGCGCGGCGACGGATTTCACGCTGAAAGCCACTAAGAAGACAGCCCAGGCTATCGGCCGGAGTATGGGCTACATGGTGGTACTCCACCGTCATCTGTGGCTCACTCTCTTTGGGGATGCAGTAGAGGCGATAGCGGATCGCTTCTCCGAGGCGCAGAAGCATTCCAAAGTGATGAGCCACTTTCTCCCGTGTCGAGCGGCAGGGCAGCTCCCAGCCCGCAGTAAATTGTCATCCGCATCCAATCGGCCACCTAAGCGGGCCCCCTCTACTTCCGCTTCATCGGCGCCGGACCCAGAACCTTCTGCTCGTACCAAGACCCCCTGGCAGAGGCCTCCGAAGTCAAGGCACAACTTCAGGAGGGGTGGCCATTCCGGAGGTGCTCCGCCATCGGAGCAGAAGCCTCGTTCCTGACGGGACGGCCTAGAGGAGGAGAATGCTGGACGGCGAGCCCACCGCAAAATGTCTGAAATGTTCCCACGAGGTCCCCTTGGTGGTTGCAGGCGACCACAAGAATGTTTCTGTTGTTTCTGTTTACAATGCAATAAAAACTGTTACAACCTCAAAAAAGAGCCTTTTTCTCCTTCTCTACCAACAGCTGCGTCTCGCACTGTAAGCTCAGACGAGAGGCGGCCGATAGAATTTGGCCCGCAGCCCCCCCCCCACCGTGTAACGGGTGGTGCTCCCGCCCTAGTTTTGAGCGCGATACCTCCACGGCAGCGGTTCGCTCGCGACGCCCTTTGCTTACACGCATCTGCGTCTATGAAAACAAGGGGTTCACCGGAAGGCTCGCACTTGCTGGTAAGCGGCAATGCACGACCCTCGCGGCCAGGCATCGCGACCATTCGTCCCGGGAAATTTTCAGAACGCGGCCTCGATATGCAGCCACGTCGCTCGGAATGCAGAGGGCGAGGTTATTCGCCCCCTGCACCATTTCGCGAACGCATGGCGGTCCATCCTGGGCATTTCATCTCCGACATGGCGTAAGCCGCCAAGCTCACAGTTCAGATACACACTTTCACACAATTTCGGCGCAGACCACCCCGGTTCAATGGCGTGGTTACGTCGATAGTGTCAGCGCACAACAAACCAGTCCTGAGACAAGAGGTTCTCAATCTCCTCGCGAAGCGCGCAATAGAAGTGGTTCTGCCTGGGGAGAGAGAGAGCGGATTTTACAGCCGTTACTTTGACGTTCCAAAGAAAGGTGGTGGCCTCCGCCCGATTTTGGACCTGAGGCCCATCAACAGGGCGCTATACAAACATGCTTTCAAAATGACAACACTGAAGCAGATCCTCGCCCAGATCCGGCCCGGGGACTGGTTTATTTCAGCGGACCTGAAGGACGCCTATTTCCACATTCAGATAGCCCCGACACAGGCGCTTTCTGAGATTTGCGTTCAAAGGCACAGCCTATCAATTCACGGTACTGCAATTCGGGTTAGTCCTGGCCCCCCGCACGTTTTCAAAATGTGTGGGCACAGCGCTTTCCCTCCTGAGAGCAAGCGGGATGCGTATACTCAATTATTTAGACGATTGGCTAGTTTTGGCCTGTTCGATGGATGTGCTCAACAGCCACAAAAATGTTCTGCTTCGTCCCTTGGAGAGCTTGGGCCTCTGCGTGAACATGAAAAAAAGCGTGTTATTCCCCAGTCAATCGATCACGTATCTCGGGGTGGAACTGAACTCGGTCACAATGAAAGCACGCCTCGGTCAAGAGCGCGTCCAGGGTCTAATGTCTGCTCTGAACGCATTCAGTCTGGGCCGTTCCGTGGCACTAAAGGAGTATCAGAGGCTTTTGGGACGGATGGCAGCGGCCGCAACGGTCTGTCACCACAGTCTGCTTTTCATGCGGCCCCTTCAATTGTGGCTAAAAAAGCGAGTACCGAGAAGAGCGTGGAAAATGGGTCGTGCCCGCGTTGTGGTCACGCGCAAATACTCGACCACACTGAAACCGTGCCGGAATTCAGACCTGTACCTACGCGGCGTCCAGCTAGGAGCGGTGACGCGGCGGAAAGTGGTTACGATGGACGCTTCGACGACAGGCTGGGGAGCCCATTGCGACGGCGTGCCAGCGTCGGGCTTCTGGACGGAGACGGAGAAAACTTGGCACATAAATCGCCTGGAATTGAGAGCGGTCCTATTGGCTCTCCAAAGTTTTCTCACGGTAGTCCAAGGGCACCACGTGCTGATTCATACAGACAACACATCGGTAGTGTTGTACATAAACCGCCAAGACGGGGTACACTCGAAAGCCGAAGAGCAGGCGGTTCACCTCTTGCTGTGGGCCGATCGCCATCTGCTCTCCATCAGAACGGCGCACGTTCCGGGCTACCTGAACAGCGGCGCGGATATTTTGTCAAAGGGACGGGATCCCTCAAGGGGAATGGAGACTGCACCCCGGGACAGTGAGGCTGATCTGGGAATGGTTCGGGATGACAGATGTGGACTTATTCGCGACGGAAGAGAATGCGCATTGCCCTCTGTTTTTCTCTTTGTCTCGCTCTCCCCTGGGCAGGGATGCACTCACGAGGCAGGCGGCTCGATATGGTACTCCAACCCCGAATGGTGGAAACTCCATGTGTGGGGGTGTGCAGGAGCCAGTAATAGGGAATTTGTTGTCTCGCCGTATTATGAACACAATTACAGAGGCGCGAGCCCCCTCTACAAGATGCCTATACCCTTCTAAATGAGCTGTGTTTGTGAAGTGGTGTGAGTTGAGTAGTTGTGACCCAGAGAACTGTTCCGTGTCGGACATTCTGAATTTTCTACAGCAGCGGATGGACGGTGGCAGTATGCCTTCCCCTCTTAAAGTTCATGTTGCTGCTATCTCAGCCTTTCACATTACTATCGATGGACACTCGCTGGGTAAGAACGGCCTAGTTGCAAAAATTTTGAGAGGCGCGAGACGGTTGAGAGCTTCTCGCCCCCCCGTCGTGGGACTTGGCCTTAACCCTTGGGGCTCTAGCGCACCCCCCCCCCTTCTAGCCACTGATGTCTGTAGGCTTAAGGGAGCTTTCGCTTAAAACCGCACTTCTGATCGCCCTCGCCTCGGTTAAGCACGTAGGGGATTTACAAGCGCTCTCTGTGAATGCTGACTGTATGCAATTTGGACCAGGTGATTGCAACGTCACTCTAAAGCCCAGACTGGGCTACGTGCCTAAATCGCTTTCTACATCGTTCAGAGCACAAGTGATAACACTCCCGGCGTTCGCCCCGGAGTCAACAGTTGACACTTCCCAACATGTGTTATGCCCTGTGTGAGCCTTACGAGTTTATGTCAACCGCACAGCTCGGTTCCGGCAGTCGGATCAATTGTTTGTGTGCTTTGGGGGCAACGCTAAGGGACAGCCTGTCTCTAAGCAATGATTGTCGCATTGGCTAGTTGAGGCGATTGCTTTGGCTTATTCCAGCAAAGGAATGGAGTGCCCTATTGGTATTAGAGCACATTCAACGAGGGCAATTGCCTCTTCATGGGCATGGTCTAAAAACGTCCCAATCAACAACATTTGTATGGCGGCTGGGTGGTCTTCACAGAATACTTTCGCCAGATTCTACAATTTGGACGTGTGCTCAGTAGCCACTCAAGTCCTGGCGGTAGGTCTGAGCCCTACTTTGCCTTCAGCTTCTAACCGCTAGACATGCAGGTGGTTTCGACCAGGTCGTATAGTTGGAATTCGGGGGGGCGGAGCCTACGCCGCATTCATACTACCACGCGCTGTGGTGATAACGTTAGATCGACAAGGTACGAGCCGGTTGCCCGCCTCTGTTCTTGTTATATACCCGAGTTTTAAGGACTCATTACATATGCCATGATAGTGCTCGTGGCGGCCAGTCGCCAAGTGCAGAGCCGCTCACATAAGTCATTCCCCATTATATTACTCTCACATAAGGAAACATGTAACATGTCACAACCACATATATCAGTCACATGCTCGGTTGGGGTTAGTTCTATACTGTCCCCAAGTGTCAGCTTCTGACACCATGTCGAGAGACCGTTCTCGAAAGGGAACGTCTCCGGTTACTGTCGTAACCTTGGTTCCCTGAGAGACGGGAACGAGACATGGCGTAAGCCGCCAAGCTCACAGTTCAGATCTGCTGTACTCTTGTCAGTCGGAAGATTCTGAGCAAATGCCGCCAAGACGGTACATTATATAGCGGTTGGGCTCCGCCCCCTTTCGGCATCTTGACTGGCATTGGCCAGTGAGAGTTGCAACTTCACTGGCGTTGTGCAATAAGATTTCAGTAATATAGGAAGGAAGGGAGTCCCCAAGCGTCAGCTTCTGACTCTGCACCCCAGCCTGTACCTGCGTGACTTGTTACATAAAAAGAAAGAAGTAGCTCCGGCTACAATGTTCTTCCACAAAACGCATGCAGTTCTTGCAATAACAAAGAGCAGGCCTAGACTATATACCTAGCAAAATTAACACTAAACAAAGAACCAAGCAATCAAATAAATATGTTGCAATGAAGGAGCAATAATTGAAACTTTGAAAATGTAATCTATAGGCCTAACAAATGTAGGTGCAAATGAAAGCAAAGAAATTTAATTTCACAAAACATTTAAAACTCGACAGGTTTTGCTTTTTAATATCTTCTTGATAGCAAGCTATCATCAGTGAATGGAGTGCGGGTCAAGTTGTGTTGTGATTTGTGTTAATTTGCTGCCATCTGCTGTTTAAATAAAGCAAATAATTGTGCATGGCATGAGCTGCCACACCGTAAAAAGAAATCCGTAAAAGGGCACAATGTACCCGTATAAAGAATAAGGAATTTTAAATAGGCCTAAGGAGTATTTTGTTGTTGTTGTTGTTTTTTACAGGTATTTTACCTATATTTTGAATTACGCATTACATTAGGTTATGTTAAAATCAAAGGTTTTTTTTTTTTTTTTTTTTTTTTTTTTTACAGGTATTTTACCTATACAGGTCCTTGTCAAAAAATTAGTATACGCGATAAAAGTTCATTATTTTCCATAATGTAATGAAATTAAACTTTCATATATTTTAGATTCATTGCAAACCAACTGAAATATTTCAGGTCTTTTATTGTTTTAATACTGATGATTTTGGCATACAGCTCATGAAAATCTAAAAAAATTAGCATATTTCATCCGACCAATAAAAGATAACGTCTCGGTTACGTATGTAACCCTAATTCCCTGAGGGGAACGAGACGCTGCGTCGAAACACTGTGAGAATGCCTCTGCGTGATTGCGGCGTGAAGCGCGTGTAGAACCAGTCCAATCAGGAGATTGAACGTCATAGGCGGGTGACGTCATCGACCGGAAACTATAAAGCATCCACGAACACAAACAGAAACTAGCTTCTGAAACAGCCTGAAGTAAGTGATCACGGGCATGCCGGGAGTATGGCCGGGCGACGCAGCGTCTCGTTCCCCTCAGGGAACTAGGGTTACATACGTAACCGAGACATTCCCTATCTGGGAACTCGAGCTGCGTCGAAATGCTGTGAGAACGCTTATACCCACATCGCCATAGGACCGATGTGGGTATAAGCGGGTATAAGTGGGTATAGGTGCTCGTATGTGTGAAACCGTAGCGCACACGACTACGACAACACCTGTGCCCCAACTGTAGATGCTACATCCAGTTCGTAGAAGGTCAGCGGCGAGGACCACCCTGCCGCATTACATATATCTTGGAGGGAAGCCCCCGACAAAAGTGCTTTAGAAGCAGCCATACCCCTAGTAGAATGCGCCCGGACAGCCAAGGGAGACGGCTGTCCGGCCGCCTCATAAGCAAGCGAGATGGCCTCGACCAGCCACTTGCTCATTCTCTGCTTAGATACTGGAGCCCCCCCTTTTTGGGGCTCCGAAACAGACAAACAACTGATCAGTTTTTCTCCACAGGGCAGCTCTGTGGACAAAAGTATCAAGCGCCCTACCTGGGCAGAGCAGATTTAATCTTTCCTGGTCTGACGTTACGAAAGGAGGAGGACAGAAGGCTTGTAGAGTAATAGATCCCCTAGGGCTCGTAGAAACCTTGGGAATATAACCTGGTCTGGAGTGAAGAAAAGCCTTCACCATGCCAGGCGCAAACTCTAGACATGAGGGCTCACCGACAGGGACTGAATGTCCCCAATTCTTTTAAGGGACGAAATGGCCAGCAAAAAGAGAGTCTTAAGTGTCAGGAACTTCTCTGACACTTCTTTGATGGGTTCAAAAGGGGCCCCAGATAGGCCCTGGAGAACAATGGCCAAATCCCAGGTCGGGAATCCCAGGTCGGTACCACGGGCCTCAACCTTAAAGTGCCACGGAGGAAACGAGTAATTAGCGGGTGTCTTTCCAAAGACACTCCACCCAAAGGAGTGTGGAAAGCAGCTAAGGCCACCACATAATCCTTTATTGTGGAGGGGGTCAACCCTGCTGAGAACCTTGCCTGCAGGAACTCCAGCACTGTACCAACCGGGCAGTTAACTGGGTCCAACTGGCGTTCTCTGCACCATACTGAGAACAATCTCCATTTTAGTGCATACAGCTTCCTCGTGGATGGAGCTCTGGAGTGAAGGATGTTCTCCACGACCTCAGTCGAGAGACCCTCTTCTAAGAGCCTAGCCAGGGGTTATGGCCGCGACGGAGTAAGACGCGGAAAGCATCGCTCCCACAGAAAATCCTGCTTATTGTGTATTAACTAAAGTAAAGCGCGGCTGTGCTTGTATTATATTTGATCAAAACTGGGTAGACTTCGTTGAGCAACATCTGAGGATGCCTCCCAAGAAACTCGCCGAGAACAAGACGGAAACAGTCACCGAAGATAGCTCTACGTTACCCGTAGCAGCTAGCTTGACGTCGCCCCTGAATGGTTTCAGACAGAGCTGGAGAAATTTTTTGCGAAAATCCAAGTTATGATAGACGGACGTCTGTGTGAAATACGGGACTCGGTAGACAAAGTACACAACGACCTTCAGGAAACAAGACAAAAAGTGAGCGAACTTGAATCACGTCAAGATGGGTTTGAAGAAGCCATTGTGAATCTGCGCGAAGACATTGCGGAGGCCAAGAAACACTCGGAGTACGAAATATTTACTCTGAAAGACAAGATCGACGATCTTGAAAATCGCTCAAGACGCAACAATTTACGCCTTGTTGGTTTTCCTGAAGGGGTGGAGGGGAGAGACGCGGTGTCGTTTGTGGAGGAATGGCTTCCTAAAATCATCGGCGTTGATCAGGAGCGTCCTTTTGAAGTTGAACGGGCTCATCGTACACTTCAGCGTCGGCCGGCAGAACACGAAAGACCGCGAGCCATCGTGATTAGACTGCTTCGCTTCAAAGATACAGTCTCAATACTGAATGCTGCACGAGAGAAAAAAGAGCTTGCATACGGCAATTCAAAGATTATGATCTTCCGGGACATGTCTACGACCCTTTACAAGAAGAAACAGGCATTTACTCCTCTCAGAAGACTGCTCCGGGACCACAATATTTCCTACAGCATGCAGCACCCAGAAAACTTGAGGGTGGATCTCCCTGAGGGCGCGCGTTCCTTTAGTTCGAAAGACGCTGCTGAGGCCTATTTGAAAGCCCGTCATCCGACACTCTTGTCGTCAGAGTGAGACTGTTGGTACCGTTATTGATCTGTTGACAGTTTGTCTCTGATTAGTTATCAACATGGACAATACTGAATAACAACTTTCTACATTCTTAATATTCTGTCTATAAGCCACAACTGACTGAGGAAGCTCTGTTGAGCTGTTAGTGTTTGTACACAGGTTGCTTAGCGTTCTCTGCCCAGTATATGGCATAGTCTGCGTTAAGTATTCCACTGTTAATGTGGGAAGCCCTAGCTTGAAGTTGTTTTGTATGCAACGTTCCGCTAATGTGTTAGGTAGTGGAAAGTGGAAGGTGGAAAGTGTTGCGGGGGTGGGGGGTGTTCTGTGCCACTTTTTTTTTTTTTTTTTTTTTTTGATCTATGACCGATAGAGACAAGTATAAATATCTGTCCTGGAATGTGAATGGGATTAATAACAACCTAAAGAGAAAGAAAATATTGTTGTTCTTAAAGAAAAATAAGATAGACTTTGCTCTCTTACAAGAGACCCATTTAACTGAGGAAGATCACTGCAAGCTATCACGTCAATGGCCCGGTCAAGTATTTTTTGCCTCGTATAGTTCTCATTCAAGAGGGGTTGCTATTCTGATAAACCGCAGAGTGTCTTTTGTTTTGGAACACATAGTTAAAGATAACTATGGAAGATATATTATTCTTAAAGGGTCATGAAACCCCCCTGCTGCAGCGGTGTTTTTTCACACCTTCGATTTGAAAAAGCTTGTTAAAAGGGGAGTGGTCGACTGTGAAAAGGTGGGATGGTATTGTGTGGAAAGAGGGAATGTTTGCATAAATAGGGGAGTGTCTGTCAGTAGGTGCATTAAGATTAGCGATACCAATAGCAGCAGTTACAGCGGTTCTGAGACATGTTCTTGGTTCACGTTGGCATAGTTTACCACAGTGAGATTAAATGAGGGATGAGTACAGCGAATGAGAGAGCTATGAGTGGCGTGCAGCAGAGATCGCAAATCATTCAGCTCTTCAAAGTTCAAACCAGCATAATTCAGTGAGAAATGAAAATAAATGTTATTCTGCTTGACGAAATATTTTGCAAACGTGATAAAACTATATTTGTCCAAATATGTACGCTGTTTGGCAAGATGAACAACGCGCCGACGTGATAAGAGAACGTGAACCACCCAACATGCGATGTGAGATGTGTAATTCTAGATCGGGGTAAAAGCGAAGGGGTTTGAAGCAAGTCTCGACTGCGCATCTGAAGCAGAGCGACGCGCGCTGGGTTGCCGTGACGATCCGCGCTGTCTATCACTCGGCAGCTAAATCTATATTTGTCCAAATATGCAGCACGCTGTTTCACTAAGAGCCCGAACACATGCGGTTTAGTGCATGGCTGTGACGACAAATAAAACGTGGCTTTTGTTCATTAGCCTACAGATTACAGATTGGTTATTTTGCACTCCTGACATAGATAGTCAACGCTTGCAGGTTCGGCGTGCAATTCCTCAGGTGAATTTTACTTTACCGAGCCTTTGTAGCAAAGGCTTCCACAGACGGCGCCGGTTACAGCTCGCTCGGCGCCCTTTACGTTACTTCGTATCAGCACAACGCCTAGCTTTCCTCTGTGACTTTTCCGCACGCTGCTTCCAAAACTTCCCCACCATATCTCTACAATAATGAGGGAAGACGAGCCTGACAGAAGTGACTGTCTCATGCATATTAACTAAATTATCTTGTATGCATACTACAGCGCAGGGATTGGACTGAACGAGCTTTAATGTCATGAATATATATCGAGAATCGCTCGGAGCGGTCGACGTCAGCATGTGCCCAGCAGCCCATACTTGGGCCGAAAAGGCCGCGCCGACGTCAGCATTTGTGACGTTGCTCCGACTAAACTTTTCAAACCGGAAGACAGAAATCGCTCTGAAAAATGCAAAAATAACTATTTTCACATATTAATACCTTTAATGAGTACCCTTAGTGTTTTCAATGATGTGCAGCCTATACATATCTGTTTACATCTCAAAAAAAGTGTTTTGGGGTTTCATGACCCTTTAAAGGATATATTGCCTCTGAGAATGTTATAATAGCAAACGTTTATGCTCCCAATCAAGATGACCCTCAGTTTTTTCACAATTTACATTTCAAACTTTTTTTGCCCTGTACAATTATTGGAGGTGACTTTAATTTGGTTCTAGATCCAGCTGATAGATCACCTGTTAAATGTTTTGCCTCAACCTCTTCAACAAGAGCTGTGAAACACATGATGGCTGAATTGGAACTGATAGATATTTGGAGGGTTCTTCATAAGACCCAACAAGATTTCTCTTTTTATTCCAGACCACACAAAAGTTTCTCTAGAATAGACTTTTTTCTTCTACATAAAAGACATGAACACTTAGTTGAATCATGTGAATATCTTCCACGAACTCTATCAGATCATTCTCCATTAATTCTCACAATTAATGCTCCTACTACTAGAACATATCTTAAAAGATGGCGGTTTGGCAATTACCTTCTCAATGATCCTGATTTTATAGCTCTTTTGAATGACAATATTGAAAGCTTTTTGAACTCTAATGTGGGATCTGCCTCTGCAGGGGTGATTTGGGAGTCACTGAAGGCTTATTTGAGGGGAATAATTATATCATACACATCTGGTAAAAAGAAAAAATATCAGAATCAATTGAATTCACTCTCCAGAGACATTAAAAAATTGGAACAGGACTGTTCTGTCTGTGCAGATGAGAGTATGTTTCGGAGACTCCGTGCATTGCAGCTTGAGTATGATATGCTGTACACTAAAGAAGCAGAGTGTGTCCTCCTAAGATCCAAACAACGGTATTATGAGCACGGGGACAAAATAGGCAAATTGTTGGCCTGGCAAATCTGAAAAGATGATGCGGTAAGGTCTATTAATACAATTCGTCGAGGTGATAATACTGTCATTCGAGATCCTAAAGTTATTAACCAGGAATTTATGCAATTCTATAAATTGTTATATACCTCCCAGGGTACAGATGTAGCGAGAACACACACTTTTCTGGATAAACTGGATATACCCTCACTTACTCAGGATTACAGGGACTGTTTAGAGGGGGACATCACTGAGGTCGAAATACAAGAGGCCATATCATGTCTAGCTGTGGGCAAGTCGCCTGGTATAGATGGTTTCCCTATAGATTTCTTAAAGACATTTTTACCCAAATTAATTAACCCTCTGAAGGATATGTATATCCAGGCTATAGAGACTCAGCGTTTACCAGATACTCTCGAGCAGGCTATGATAACTCTTTTACTCAAGCCTGGTAAAGACCCCTGTCTGTGTGGCTCCTATAGGCCGATTTCTTTACTTAACTCAGACTACAAGGTATTTGCCAAAATTATTGCCCTAAGATTGGAAAAAGTTATCTCACAATTGGTACACATGGATCAGACAGGATTTATTCAGAATCGTTCTCTTTTTGATAATATTCGTAGACTTCTGAATATAATTTTTTCTGCGTCTCAGGTAGACTATCCCGTTATTGCTATTTCTTTAGATGCAGAAAAGGCCTTTGACTGAGTTGAGTGGTTATACTTGCTTTTAGTCCTCCAAAAGATGAATTTTGGCCCTAAATTTATTAATATGGTTAAGATGCTTTATAGCCACCCAACAGCGGCCATTCAGACCAATGGTGAGATCTCGACTCTGTTCCCCTTGGGACGGGGCACGAGACAGGGCTGCCCACTGTCTCCCCTCTTATTTGCTCTAGCAATAGAGCCATTAGCTATTGCAATTCGCTCACATGATGTCATTGGTGGATTTACAATCCTCCAATCTCAGCATGTAATCTCACTATACGCGGACGATATCATGCTGTATTTGACCAATGTAGACACATCTATACCAGCCTTAACAGCTTTATTACAGGATTATGGGAACATATCTGGTTATAAAATTAATATGAATAAGAGTGTTTCTATGCCAATTAATATAGCTGCTACTCGATTGCCTCGTACAAAATTCCCCTTTGCTTGGAATATAGATAAGTTTCAGTATTTAGGATTACAAATACCCAGAGATCTGTCTCAGCTTTACAATCTAAACTATTCTCCTTTGCTTAAAAGTGTAGAAATGGACTTAGATAGATGGAAATCTCTTCCTATTTCGTTGATTGGCAGAGTAAATTCCATCAAAATGACCTCCCTCCTGTGTTGCCAAAGTCTTTTTTTAAGGACCTCCACAGAATCATCTCAAGGTTCTTATGGAAAGGGAAAGTACCGCGGGTCAAGCTAAATTCACTATTTATGACATTCCGAAAAGGAGGACTCAAGTTGCCTAACTTTTATTTATATTACTGTGCAGCTCAGCTGCGTTCGGTGTGGATTTGGCGATCAAATTGCATTTCTCCCCCTGCCTGGCGACAAATAGAGGAAGTACAAATACAAGGTATAGCTCTCGCTGCAATACCTTTTGTTCCTATAAATTGCGTAAAGAGATTGACTTCTAATCCACTGATTGTTGGTACTTGTAAAATTTTCGCAGACCTAAGAAAAAAGACAAACTGCGAACAGACTTTGTTCAGATCCACTGCATTTCATTATAATCTTTTCCTACCCCCAGCTCTTAAAGACGGCATAACCAAACAGTGGTACAAGTGTGGTATTCAAACTTTCGGTAAGCTTTATGAGGGGGATACACTCATGTCCTTCGAGCAGCTACAACAAAATTTTTACTTCCCCCCTAAATTTTTCTTTAAATACCTTCAAATCCGACATTACATTCAGACTCAGCAAGGTGGCCGTTTATCAGACCTCTCCCTTTCCCCTCTGGAGGCAACCCTATCTGGAAAAACAGACCATAAGAGTCTTGTCTCATTTATCTATGGCAAGCTGTCCCAGCTGACTGCTAATAATCTTTGCAATGTTAAATCTAAATGGGAGAAAGACCTGGAATGCACGTTTGATGAAGAGGATTGGGAAATCATATGTAAGAATGCTCAGACTTTGTCTCTTAACAGTCGTCATAAACTCATCCAATTTAATGTAATCCATAGAGTCTACTATACTCCAGTAAGACTACACACTTCTAAAAGTACCTACTCAGAGCTCTGTCCCAGATGTAAAGATGACAGAGGGACTCTTTTACACATGCTGTGGTCGTGCCCTATCCTAGAGGGATACTGGGATGGGGTCTTGGAGATCATTAGTAAAGTTGTTGGCAATAATATACCCAGGGAGCCCAGGCTTACCCTATTAGGGGACACTTCTTTGCTGGATAAGCAAAAGGGGTTCAGTTTGAGGTTTGTTAGATTAGCTCTTTTAGCAGCTGTAAAGTGTGTAACATTGAGGTGGAAGGATCCTAAACCTCCGTCGTCTTCTATGTGGACTACAGAAGTATCATCCTATGTACCACTGGAAAAAATAGCATTTCGTTTGAAGAAACGTCAAGATTTGTTTGCAAAACATTGGGGCAACTTTCTCTCGTATCTTGGTATAACAACAGGACAAAGTACTTAAATTTCAAATAACTTTCCATGTCTTTTGTTTAGTGTGTCTATGGTTTATTTGTGGCACTGGGTGGGGATTGGGGTATGTTATAGGGTTTTGTACAAGGGAAGATCTGTACAGTCTATCCTGTATTTTGTACTGAAATGTAATATTAAAACCCAATAAATACAATACTCTGGTCGGCCAGCACGGAGCCACTAATAGCACAAGGACTCAGTCCCGGCGCACCCTCTCCAGAACTTCCGGAAGCAGAGCAATCGGGAGAAACACGTACAGAGGTAGCCTCGGGCACTCCTGTACCATGGCGTCCAGCCCCAGCGGGTGGGACAGAGAAAACCCCTGAGGACAGTGGGAATTCCCTGCCGAAGCAAACAGATCTACTTCTGCTTTCCCGAATTTCAGCCACAGGAGCTCCACCACCTCGGGGTGGAGTCTCCATTCCCCGGGCCTTGGCCCCTTCCTGATTTAGAACCCCTGGGATATAAACTGCCCTGATGGAGCGCAGTTTCCCTTGGGCCCACAGGAGGATCTGACGTGCCAGCTTGTACAAGGGGCGAGACCTCAGACCCCCCTGATGATTTATGTAGGCGACCACCGATGTGTTGTCTGATCTGATCATCAAATGGTGGCCCCTGAGGTCGGGCAGGAATTGTTTCAATGCAAGAAACACAGCCAGCATCTCTAGCCGATTTATGTGCCATAGATTTATGTGTTGCTACAGAGTGATTTAAGAGACGCAGATCTATTATCGGGCGCAGCCCTCCATCCTTCTTTGGTACAATGAAGTAACGGCTGTAAAACCCTGACTCCCTGCTGGGAGGAGGAACCCTTTCTATAGCCCCCTTTTGCAGAAGTGTCTCTACTTTTTGTGCCATAACCAGAGCCTGCTCCGGGCCCACCTCTGTGGGTAGGACACCGCTGAAAGGAGGTGGCCGTCTTCTGAACTGAATCGCATACCCCCTTTCTACTATCTGCAGGACCCAACAAGATATATTCTATAGACGTTTCCACTCATCTAGAAAATCTACTAAGGCAACCAGCCTCTCGAGGCCGGCCTCTGGTGTACTTTGAGCAACTAGTGCAGTGCCCTGAAGCAGCGAACCGGCAGGGAACACCTGACTCGACTGCTCGGAAGCCCCCCTAAGAGGGAGCGGATCACCCTCGGGTGGCCCGCGGGGACCGTCTGCGCCCCGGCATTGCGGCGGGGTTGGCAGCGTGGCCCCCTGAGGGCACCGCAGGAAGATGGGTACCTCAGCGCCCTGACCCATCTGGCGTCAGGATCGCTTTGACGAGGCCTTCTTGGCGATAAGGACTGTCCTCAGATCAGCCCTACCCCTCGAATTCCTCGTCTGAGAGCCCCGCCCCGCCTCCCAAACTCTCTGTGGAGGAGTACGGGTGGCGACGCTCTGCTTCTGCTGCGCCCTGTGTGAGGAGCTCGTACTCTGCTTTTCCTTGGGCTGCTGAGCTGCAGCAGCCCCTGGGACTTGGACCCGGAGAGGGAGGAATTGTTTCAGCGCCGCTGCCTGCTTTCTAGACTCCTGGAACCTCTCGGTGACAGATTGTACTGCATCACCGAAGAGGCCCGCAGGGGACAGCGGCGCATCGAGCAGAAATCTCTTCTCCCTCTCCTTAATTTTGGTGGGGTTCAACCAGAGATGCCTCTCCGTGGACACCAGGGCTGCCATAGAACGGCCCACACATCTGGCCGTCTCCTTGGTGGCCCGTAGAGCAAGATCGGCAGACTGTCTTAATTCGTTAATGACATCTCCCCCCACCTCATCTCTACCGTCCAAGTCCCTGAGCAGGTCGGCCTGGTATGCCTGCATGATTGCCATCGTATGCAGACACGACGGGGCCTGACCTGCCGCCGAGTACCAGTGCTGTGGTTTTTTTAAGCGGCTTGGTGGGTAAAGTCGGGGCCTTAAGGGACAATGCCGCTGAAGGCGAGAGATGGCTCGCAAGCGTCTCTTCAACCTTCGGCATCGCCCCATAACCATAATGTTTTAGCCCTACGATGTTACTGTATGTCGACGTTTGAGGGCTAAACACTCTATTTGAAGCCGGTTTCTTCCACGACCTAGACACCTCGGTGTGCAGGTTGGGGAAGAACGGCAGGCCCAGACGTTGAGGCTCTGCTGCACGAGAGGGCAGGAATCGCTCATCTAATTTACTCTGTCTTCGATGGGATTCAGATCTTTCTGCTGGCCAGTCAATATTTAACCTGGCCACAGCTCTCGTGAGCACCTCAACAAGCTCCTCACCAGTGGGTGACTGAAGTGGCGAGTCTTCAGTCGCGATGCTCTCAACGTCCACCTCCTCAGAGCTTGATAGTTGGAGCACCGGTGCCCCGCCCGGGGAGGAAGAAACCGCAGGGCGGGCGTCCAAACCCCGAGACGAGGCACTGGACGGTACAGGTGAGGGCTGAGATATGGCTGGGCCTGTCTCAAACCCCTCTGTAAGGTCCATCTGTGAACCCCACGACTGAAGCCGCCACTCTGCCTCGGCAGCAGCGGGACCCGAGCCGCGGGGAACACAAGCCGAAGCACCCTCCTCGAAGAGTGCCCGGCGGGAGCACAGCGTTCTTAACGGAAGCCGCTCACAGTGCTCGCAAGCAGCCCCCTCGAGGGCGGCCTGAGCCTGTTGCGCTCCCAAACAGGCCTCACACAATGAGTGTGTATCTCCACCCGTGATGTAACGAGGGCAGGGATGAACACACTTTGTGAAATGCTGTTCACTCGTCATAATGTCCTTTTTCTCTTTATGTCACAATATATATATAGATATATTTAACAAAGGTGGAAAATTCTCTCTAATAGACAGACAAAAACACCAAATAGACAGACAAGTTCACACAGATCGCTTGCTGAAGGCACAGAAGCTAGTATCTGTTTGTGTTCGCGGATGCTTTATAGTTTCCGGTCGATGACATCACCCGTCTATGACGTTCGATCTCCTGATTGGACTGGTTCTACACGCGCTTCACGACGCAATCACGCAGAGGCGTTCTCACAGCGCTTCGACGCAGCTCGAGTTCCCAGATAGGGAAGTGATTTTAATACAAAAAAGTCAACCTTCAAATAATTATGTTCAGTTATGCACTCAATACTTGGCCGGGAATCCTTTTGCAGAAATTACTGCTTCAATGCGCCGTGTGTTATGTGCACTGCTGAGGTGTTATGGAGGCCCAGGATGCTTCGATAGCGGTCTTAAGCTCATACAAAGTGTTGGGTCTTGCGTCTCTCAACTTTCTCTTCACAGTATCCCACAGATTCTCTATGGGGTACAGGTCAGGAGAGTTGGCAGGACAATTGAGCACAGTAATACCATGGTCAGTAAACCATTTACCAGTGGTTTTGGCACTGGGAGCAGGTGCCAGGTCGTGCTGAAAAACAAAATCATCTCCATAAAGCTTTTCAGCAGATGGAAGCATGAAGTGCTCCAAAATCTCCTGATAGCTAGCTGCATTGACTTTGCCCTTGATAAAACAAAGTGGACAAACACCAGCTGCTGACATGGCACCCCAGACCATCACTGACTGTGGGTACTTGACACTGGACTTCATTTTGGCATTTCCTTCTCCCCAGTGTTCCTCCAGACTCTGGCACCTTGATTTCCGAATGACATGCAAAATTTGCTTTCATCCGAAAAAAGTACTTTGGACCACTGAGCAACAGTCCAGTGCTGCTTCCCTGTAGCCCAAAGTGACCTGGGGAATGCGGCACCTGTAGCCCATTTCCTGCACACGCCTGTGCACGGTGGCTCTGGATGTTTCTACTCCAGACTCAGTCCACTGCTTCAGCAGGTCCCCCAAGGTCTGGAATCGGTCCTTCTCCACAATCTTCCTCAAGGTCCGGTCACCTCTTCTCGTTGTGCAGCGTTTTTTACCACACTTTTTCCTTCCCACAGACTTCCTACTGAAGTGCCTTGATACAGCACTCTGGGAACAGCCTATTCGTTCAGAAATTTCTTTCTGTGTCTTACCCT
Organism: Pseudorasbora parva; assembly: GCF_024679245.1. NCBI lineage: Eukaryota > Metazoa > Chordata > Actinopteri > Cypriniformes > Gobionidae > Pseudorasbora > Pseudorasbora parva. The sequence goes on from NC_090189.1 coordinate 19,973,032, forward strand.
CTTGCTTGAGGGTGTCAGTGATGGCCTTCTGGACAGCAGTCAGGTCGGCAGTCGTACCCATGATTGCGGTTTTGAGAAATGATCCAGGCTGGGAGTTTTTAAAAGCCTCATGAATCTTTTCCAGGTGTTTAGAGTTAATTAGTTGATTCAGATGATTAAGTTAATAGCTTGTTTAGAGAAACTTTTCATGATATGCTAATTTTCTGAGATAAGTATTTTGGGTTTCATGAGCTGTATGCCAAAATCAACAGTATTAAAACAATAAAATAACTGAAATATTTCAGTTGGTGTGCAATGAATCTAAAATATAAATTAATTTTTATCATTACATTATGAGAAATAATGAACTTTTATCACATATGCTAATTTTTTGAGAAGGACCTGTATTTTGAATTGCGCATTACATTAGGTTGTGTTAAAATCAAATAATATGCAAATAAGCAACGAAGACAGACAATAAAAATACAACTAAATGAAAATATATGACCATCAATTTTAATGCTTTACTACTTGAATTGAATTAATTGCGAATTAAATGCTTTTACAGCACCTGCACTGTAAAACTATTTTACTATTATTGTTCTGCATGTTATTTGAATTAATAGCACGAGGACATTAAACAAATAAACAAACAAACCAGATCTAGCCAGATATTTAATATTGATTTTATAATTTTTTAAGTTTTGATGTGTGGTTGACAGACTACAGGAACATATAAGATTCTATCAGCTTTTAGCCTGTCAAGAAATGCTATAAAACCAGGCTGTAAACAAGTAATAAGTAACCGGATGATGCAATGAAACACAATTTGAGAAGTCATCAGTTGTCATTTTAACCATACAAAGCCTGACATATTAAATATTAGTCAAAAGTCAAATACAAAAATATTAATGCAAAAGTTTGCTTATGGGTTTTTGGTTATCAAGATTGTATGGCTCATAACCCCCCCCCCCCCCCCCCCCACACACACACACACATTTCTTAGTAAAGAGAGTAACAGAACAGAAGTAAAACTAGATATTGCCAGTTTTCTTGAATGATGACAATCAGTGTGTTTATTACATTTGTTTTGTCACATACACTAGTAACTGAGTACTGTATTTTCTTACATATGACAAACATATTTCAGATATTGCTCACAAATGTTGGACTTTTGAAAACATACTTTTTTAATATCTAGAAAATAAAAATTCTATTTCAAAGGCAATAACTTATTCTTAGAGCAAAAAAGTCTAAAAATATTGTCTCTCAGTGCCTGAACACTCAGTCCATAAATGGCTGGATTCAGAATAGGAGGAAATATCAAGAAATAAAGTGACATAACGGTTTGTGTTTCAAATGGAAGATAACTTGTGTCAAAGCGACTTTGTATAATTTCAAAAAAACAGCCCACGCTATAGTTCAATATTGCAAATAAGTGTGGCATGCAGGTCTTCAGTGCTTTTATTTTAGACTTTTTAGTGGCAGTGAAGCATATTTTTAGAATATGTCCATATGAGTAAAGGGTCATTGCAAGCTGAGGAAAAGTATATACAACAACAAAAAAAAATCCAATTGCACTCACAACATTTGTGTCTTCACAGGACAATTTGACAAGAGAATAGTTGGTACAGTACACTCGCCCAATTATGTTCCTACAGATTGTCAAGCGCAGAGTCAGAATAAAAAACAAAGCGAATGCCACTAAAGGATAACCCCACGAGAAAGCAATTAGTTTATACACCCTTGTGATTGTCATAATACTGTGATACTGTAGCGGGTAGCAGATGGCCACATAGCGATCATAGCACATCACTGAAAGAATGGTGAATTCTATAATAACATATGTGTGCAAGAAATAGGTTTGAGCCTTACAACATTCCAAAGATACCTCATGAGATGGAGACATCAAAGTACCCATCAAGGACGGAAGCAAAGCCGTGCCACCATAGATGCCGTTGACAGCCAAGTTACATAGAAAGACATACATAGGTTTGTGAAGCGCTTTGTCATAAATTACAATAAAAATCAAAGTGGTGTTAGCAAAGAGTACAAACATGTACAACATAAAAAAGATCATGAAGTAAAGGTATTTAAGATCCTCCATTCTGTAAAGGACCTCCAGTATGACAGATGACACAACTGATGAGTTTTTCATCTTTAAATTGTTCAGCACACTGCAGTTAAAGAAAAAGAAAAAAAACGTCTTATTTACTTGCCAAGTAGATTAAATCAGTTGTATGGGCTAATGGAAACAAGTTATAAACAGATTAACAGGCTTCCCTTGTATAGGGCCACTGCAAATATCAGAGACAAATACAATATTTATAAATCATTTAAAAAAAAACATCCCAAATCCTTTCAGGTCAGCTGGATAACAGGTGAATAATAAGCCTTGACACAAAATCACGGACTCTCCTCCTCTCCTTCTCTGTTTATATTTATGCTACTATAGGCTATGTGTAACAGTGAAATTGGCCAGTGTATTCAGGTCACATGGTATTTTAATTATGATTATGTAAATAGCCTAATAACTTATAAATCAAGGTGTCCATACAGATTGTTGGTATAACTGTTAAACAATAGCATTCAAATAAAAATATAGGCTACTTGATCTACATTTACATTTACATTTAATCATTTAGCAGACGCTTTTATCCAAAGCGACTTACAAAAAAGGGGAGAGTAATAGAAGCAACGGAACAGACAAGGCCAAAAACCTGTAAGAGCTGTAAGAAATCTCAATTAATTAGCACAATACACAACAAGTGTTTTTTTTTTTTTTTTTTTTTTTTTTTAAGACAGACATCTACAACAAAAACTCACGTACGCAAAGTGCCGAACACTGGATTTTGATAGTTATTCTAATCATACATCAAATCAGGGAGAGCGCTCTATACAAAACAACTGAAATTTTGAAAAGAAAATCTTTTCAGTCCTGGGTGCCGTTTATAGGCTATAGGCTATAGGCTATAGATCAGGCGGTCGATCATTTTCCTATTTAGCTCCTAAACTGTGGAATAGTCTTCCTAGCATTGTTCGGGAAGCAGACACACTCTGTCAGTTTAAATCTAGACTAAAAACACATCTCTTTACTATGGCATACACATAGAACATTTTTAACTTTTTATTATTCAATTCAATTGACTGATTGTTAGGCTGCATTAACTAGGTCAGCCGGAACCGGGAACACTTCCCATAACACCTGATGTACTCGTTACATCATAAAAAGAGTGGCATCTACGCTAATGTTGTCTCTCTGTTTATCCCGAGGTTTATCCCGGATCTGGGCCCTGTCCGGATCGGATGGTGGACCTGCCTGGACATGACCAGCTCATCCTGGAGTGTCTGCTGAGCCGTGTCAAATGGTGTCTCCTCCGAATTTGCCTCACTGGCACGACATGCTCAAAACCCGTCTTCGGCGCAATAATTCCGATCTTTCATGTATTCATACTCTTGTGTAATCGACGCACCATCCCATCATTTATTTCCAAATAAATCTGTCTCTTCCGTTATACCCTGACATTTTGAATATTCCAATCTAATATGATTTTGACCTGTAAGGTTGCCAGAATAATAATCTTACACGATGTGTTAATAGGCCAGAGGAGAACTGGCACCCCGACTGAGTCTGGTTTCTCCCAAGGTTTATTTTTCTCCATCACGCCCTGATGGAGTTTTGGTTCCTTGCCACTGTCGCCTTTGGCTTGGCTTGCTCAGTTGGGGACACTAAAAATATGATTAAAGTTATTCAACTTATTATACAAATAAAATGTATGAATTAGGTCTTATTTAATTCTATAAACTTAAATACTGATCTGACAACATTGTTGCTATATGATAAATTAAACTAAGCTGATAACATTACTGTTTTCTCCAGTACGACTGTACAACCAAATCTAATTTTGTCGCAATATTATCCTGTTTGACACTGTGAAGCTGCTTTGACACAATCGTGATTGTGAAAGCGCTATATTAATAAAGTTGATTGATTGATTGATTGATATAGGCTATAGGCTATAGGCTATAGAAACGTGTTACATGCGACCTGTTAGGCCTATCAATAAAAATACAAGGGCAGGCTTTGTTTTAGGTTCTCAGTGCCGTTTGCTATATGGCTACCTTATGCGGCAGAGAATAGCACGCAGCCATCTTTAAAACGTTCTGTTTGGACATTAGCTCTGTATATTTCAATGGCTTCACTGTCTAAGAATACAGAATTTGCAGCATTTAGTGAGGCAAGAATAATTTCACAGGACTGGTACATACAGTTTTTCCATTATATCAATGTTATGATACAGTGATTCTGAAATAGCCTACTCTATTAATTCGCAGACAATCTGATCTGCGATATATCAGAAGTATAACCACAGATATCCATAATAAAGGCTAGATGTCTCATGTGCGCTGTTGGCCAATGGAGGTCGCCGTCCGCAACTGGTGGCCATCTTGTCACAGGCAGCTCGCTCAATCATAACAGTGTGTTTTAATGGTGCATGTACTTTTTAATAACCATAACTTGGTAAAATTTCAACCGATTTTCAAAATGTTTCGTTTGTTAAAAACTTCAGAGATGTAGTTATGCCACTACATACTTATATAATTATAACCATGGACTTCAATATGAAAGTAACATTGAAAAGAACAGATAGGTGCAATGAATACACACACACACACACACACACACACACACACACACACACACACGAGGTATTTATGTTAAATCAATATATAGGCTGCTAAAACAGTGCAAAAATATTATATATATATATATATATATATATATATATATATATATATATATATATATATATATATATATATATATATATATATATATATATATATATATATATATATAATATTTTTGCACAATATAGAGTCCGGGATCGTGACGTAAGCAACGCAATGCATTTTGGGACTTTAGGTCACGGAGGCCGCTGTCGATACTGTGTTGTATAGGAAATTGACGCTTTTAGTTCTAAAAGTAGAACTAATTCAGCTAAAAACAGTTACAATGGTGAACGCGTGTTGTGTCATTAACTGTCATAATTGCACTCACAATCGGAGTGGAAACCTAATCGCAAATGGAGTGTGATTGTTTAGCTTTCCCTCCTGGAAAACAGCACATTGGATCTCATTCGTGGACTTTAGGACAGACACTACATCAGCGAATGTATAAACTTGTGTTAGATAGTTAAAAACACATTCTAATGGTGTACGCTTGCTGTGTCATGGACTGCTATAGCCGCTCTCATGAACTGCGTGGGGGAAAAAACCCTCAAATGGCGTGCAATTTGTCAGTTTACCAGCTTGGAAACAACAGGTGAAAGTAAACCTCAATAAAAATAAACAGTTTACCCAAAATGTGTCTATATAATTTGTGTTTATTTATTTATTATTCATAACCGATATATTATATAGGTTATATCTCATCAGCTTTGATGTATTTAAATCTTCATATTTATTCATCTTCATATGATATTTTTACCCTAGGACATTTTCCCCTAATCTTATTAAATATAGGCTTTGCTTCAGCTTTCCCTTTATATTCTTAAATTTGATTAATAAATTAAATTAGAATAAGATACAATAGAGTTGTTACCAATCAAATTAAATAATTAACACTGAAAAATTACAACTGCACTAAATAATGCTATGAGATTGTTTTAACTAAAAAAAGTTAACTAAACCACCAGTAGATGGCGGCAGGTGAATCCTTATGAGAGAGTCATTGAGTCGATTCGTTCAAACAGCTGATTCGTTCATACATGAGGCATTGAATCTTTGATTCAGTAACGCGCTGTTGCTGTGCAATACGTTATGGTTCGGATGTGGAAATCTGATCTTGGAAATATTTTCGCTGCTGAAATAGAACAAAAGCAATAAAGCAATCAATAAAATGTAAGTGACTTGATGTTAATTAATTGTTTATGGAACTGTCAAATGAAATCAGTGTCACATTTTCTGTCATGATGGTATTTAGGAAAACAGCACTCGTTGGTCGTGTCATGTGATGTTTTTTTAACTGTTATAAAATATAAAAACTAAACATTTTGAATTTTTAATATAGTATGTTACTGAGTTTCTTTGTGTGAGCGGGGCTGATTTCCATTTCTCCTCGAGAGGCTGCGCGAGCCTCAACAGCGCAACCGTCAATTCATTAGCCTATAACGCACATTATATATTATTATCCGAACAAACCTTAATCTCGGGCCCTTAAACTGATCAGGAAATGTAACGAAAATGTAACGAAACGTTGTAGAAATGTAGTGGAGTAAAAAGTATAATAATTGCTGCAAAATGTAACGAAGTAAAAGTAAAAAGTATGCACTATTTATTCTACTTAGGTAAAGTACAGATACGTGAAAAATTTACTTAAGTAAAGTAGTTAACGAAGTATTTGTACTTTGTTACATTCCACCACTGTATATAATATATATATATATATATATATATATATATATATATATATATATATATATATATATATATATATATATATATATATATATATAATATTCTATATAATAAGAATATTACTATTATAATAAAATAATTTGTATTTAAAAAACAGACAAAAAAAACATGCAAACTAAGTTTATTTTAGTTTATTTTAGTTTATTTACCAATTTACTAGGATTTTGCCCCCTACATTTCACTGTGCCTACTTCAGAGATCACTTTTCCCACCTAATTTTGCCTACCATCAAATGCCTTACCTATTTAGAAAGCCGAGACCCTGTTGTTGCTTAGGAAACAAGCAGAATAATTGTGTGAAGTACTGGCACAGAGTTATAGCGGTTAGATTTTTTTTTTTTTTTTTTTTTTTTACACAAGCCGCACGAGTCGTTTATCGAAACGAAAAGCTGCCATTTCAACATGTTAAAGCATCCAGATTTGTAGCCATGTTAATAACTTAATAACGTTTGTAAGAAACCAAACCATTTGTAAATCCGTCAAGATTTCAGCGAGATAAGAGTATTTATGTTCGTACAGATCACTCATCTTACATCAGGTTCCACAGAGCCGGACAGAATCTATCTGTATGAGTATAACGATTCACCAATACAGTTCCCTTGATCACCACCAGAGGGCACTCCAACCCCGACTGTCATTCCATCATAGACTACATCACCGACAATCCTTTGCCCGGACTCCTCAGCACTCACTATTTACACCCGTGTCTCATTTACCTCATTACCTCTGCCTTTAGCTAGCCTGTTTACCCTGTCATTCATTGCAAGGTTTTGCATGAGTTACACTGCATCTCTGAGCGTTTATCTCTTGTTTCTATGTGGACTCTATAGTCTACCTGTTTTTGGACTACTTTTTTGCCTGCCACTCCTGCCTTGTTTGTTTGTTTGTTTGTTTGTTTGTTTGGACTACCTACCTGTTTACTGACCCATTTCCTGTACATCGGATTACGTTTCTGGATTGTCCTTTGATTAAAGCTGCATTTGGAGCTCCAACCCAAAGTATTCAAGACACTAAAGTCTTTTTAAAAAAAATGATCACTGCAAAGTGCAGTGCCTGAAAACAAAATTTCTGGACTTCTGGAAACAAAATGAATACATAAATAAACTCTTTGTTAAGAACTGAAATGGGTATTTATTTATTTTTTGCATTCATTATTTGTTTATTTATGTATTTCTGTTATTTTCAGAAGTCCAGAAATGTATTATGTCTTCTAGCAATGTGCTAGATTATTTGTTTATTTATGTATTTTTTTTATACAGTATGGTGATGCTGCACGATAGACTTGAAAGAATCCAAAATAATCAAAGATATTTTGATATTTTTCTTTGAACAAAGACATTTGTTTTACTGTGTTTCACCCCCCTCTCTCTTATCAGTGGGGCTGTTTGGGATTCCTAAAGACAAAGAGATGTTGAGGGCCTGTAGGCCAAATGGTGCCACACCTGTTTTACAGTGGGGGAAGTCTGGTCTGACTGGTCAGTTTGAATGTCTCAGGGTTTCAGTCACATGGTCAAGGGATGTATAAAAGAAGATTACAACTGTTGCTCGAGGTCTTCTTCCTCTGACGGTCTCTCTTTTCCTCTGGGGGTCTCTTTCCTCTGACGCTGTCTTTTTCTCTGGCTGTCTCTTCTAGGGCCTTCTTTGGCTCTTCTCTTTGCTCTCTCTTTTTCTCTCTCTTTCTATCTTTCTATCTCTCCCTATCTCTCAGGTAACATTCTATACATGCTGGGTACGATTAATGGTATAAGTTTTCTCATCTCATTCATCTATTTTGTAACTATTTTAAGTGTAACCATAACCGGATTTTGTCATTAAATGCTTTCAATTATAAATGATTTGCTAACTAGTTTTGGTTTGGTATTGACTTTGAAGTGCTCCCTATTGCAATACAATATAGTCACATTAAAAGCAACGCTCTCCCACATATTTTGCTATTGTAACTGCGCTTATTTCCGTCGTTGGTATAAGTTGCAGTGGGTGGTTATAGACAAGAAATGTACAGTTTTCTACCATCACGCTGATAACGTTTCTTTAGTCGTTCGGCAACCCTGCAGTCAGAACCACTGTAGGCGATCCACCCTTACAGACTTTACAAAGCTCTGCAGTAGAGATTTTGTCATCCTGAGGTGATTTTTCTTGCTTCTCGAAAAAAAAACTGACCCAAGGGAAGACGTATCTGCTGCTCGTAGTCAGTTACTTTTATCTTTTTTGGTGCTGGCATGTTGGCTATCCCTAACATCCACTTCACAGGGACACAGTGTGCTTTTTGATATAAATCCATGGCTCTTATGTCCATTCCGGATTAAGGTCTGACGGTTTGGCATGTTAATGATATATGACGTAGCCAGCACATCGTGGAAGCTTGTTTACGTTTTTAACCAATGATCAGATGTGTATTTGACACGGCTTTCAGCCAATGGTTTGTTTGACCAGAGATCTTATGGCATTAGGTGCTGTTGCATTCCAATAAAGATTCTAGAGAGTTTTTTTTGGCTGATTTAGCACAACTCCAAAAAGGAGGACAAATGCGTCTGGCTTGAGGCTGTGCCAGAAGCCGGACAGGGGGCTTAAAATCCGGACTGTCCGGACAAAATCAAGGCCACCTTATAACAAATGTCAGTAAACCAGGAAGATTTAAAGGCGTCATCATGTAAAGGGTCTTTATGTAAAGTCTGTAACATACTTTGGTCAAAATGTTTGTTTAAATCAACACCCTTTTTACACCCTCAAAAACAGCTCTGTTCACAGCGACCCGTTTTGGTGCATGTCTCTTTAAATTATAATGATAGTGCTGACTTGGAGGACATTGTACAACTGGCTGAGAGCAGAAATATGCTAATATGGGACAGCGTCAACGGTCGTGGGTTTAGCACAAGCGGCAACCTCCCACAAGCTCTCTTGAAGCCAATACGGAAGTAATGTAAACTGCAATTCATCGACTGGCCACTAGGGACAGGCTCCAGAAGGGAGCAAAATCTCATTGAGCCCCATGTTAAAATTCCCAACTTTACCGCAGAAAAAAACATGTTTACAGCCTGGTACAAATGGTGGTTTTGGCCTATAAGGCTAAATTTGAACTGTGAGGGGGGTGATTTTTTTTTTAAACTCATTCGTTTACGTTATATAAAGCCTTAAAGTTCTGCATAATTAAGGACATGGTTACTTTGAGTGACAGGTGGATAGCCATTTATCCACCGCCTATATTGCATCACCTAAGTCCTTACCTAATATAAAAACACATTGCTCCGAAAATTAAAACGGCTTGATTATTGAGAGTGTTTATTCTTTTTGAGTATTCAAAAAAGGAGTGAATGGCTTTTATCACTGTAGGGTCTGATAAACACATTTACACATTTATGTGCAAACACCATAAAAAGTGCATTTTGCAACTGGTAACTTAGGTACGTCTCCCTCCACTAGGAGACTTTACGCCACTTCTTGGTGCGGTAATCAGCAGGTGGATCAAGTTAACTGCCCAGTTGGTACAGTGCTGGAGATCCTGCAAGATCAGGGTTTTCTCCCTCTACTTAAAAGTGTATGGCGGCCACAGCTGCTTCCCATGCACTTTTGGGTCAGTCTTTGGGGAGAAACCCGTTGGTGTTTCGTTTCTGCCGTGGTCCTTGAGGCTGAGGCCTGCAACTCGCACGAGGGTACTGGCTTGCGATTTGACCTTGGTATTAGAAGGTTTGGCTTCTAATTTATACATAACAAATAATTTACATTTCATCCATCTTAATTGATTAAGTGAAATATGACAAGTTTGTTTTAATTTTGATCATATAAAAGATGCATATCAAAGTTATGCAAAATATGCATTTGTACGTTTTACTAAACGCTAATTACAAATTAATAATGTTCAGATTTTGAAAATAATGCTTATTAATCCTGTAAAGCCTGCATGACACATGCAATACTTTAAAGTATAATAATAGAAAATAGAAATATGCATAAAAACATGCAATTTGGTGCAGTTGCTGATATTTATATTGCCAAAAATTAAGATGAAATTATGATAGCTTGTAATGTAAATCAGTGACATCTTTATTACATTTGCCACTTAATAATATTAACATCTCCAAATAATATGCTTTAGTAAGACAACATTGCTTAATTTTATGATCATAGCACAGTTGTTTCTATAGGACAAAACATTTATTTTGCAATACAGTGCTCAAAGAAGGATTAGACAAATGAACATTCCTCAACAGTCTGATGTATTATACTTGATACATTAAAAAAATGATGATGATCAGGTAAACCTAGAGTATCTTATATTATTTAGGAAAAAACACAACGTTCACATTTATTTGTCCACTCATGTCATGATGATGTATAACATTCTGGTAAACTTGCAGGCCAATTTTAAAGACATGAAAAGAAAATGCTAAAAAAAAAAATTAAATGCATGATGTACATCTTATTGTGAACAATTCATAATGTTAAAGTATTTTTGTTTTGATTGCATCAGTGTTTGCATGCATTATTTGCATAGTATTACAATAACCGACCCTCTTTAGGGAGGTCATTATGGCCTTACAGTGTGATTTGTCTCTTGCGCTGTCCATTGGGCTCAGTTTGTTGACCTTGTACTTTAGACTCATCAGTGGTTTCTTTAAATTGCCTCCCTGGGAATTTGTGTGTTTTGAGAAATAATGACCCCTAATTAACATGTTTATCTAGTTTTAAATACATCATTGTTTCCTCAAAGGCATTAAACATGACCACAGATGTTTGTGAGCAACTGTTGCTGGTCTTTACTAGCCATTAAGTCTTTTCTACTGTATTACACACATTCAACATTTATGTAATAACAACTATTTGGAATCCTTTTTAGCCATCAGCTGTCTTTAATAATATTTTGTAATATTGCCATCTTTCAGCTATTCCAAGAATATTAATTAAAGATCACACATCTAGGCCTGAACCAACAATTATCCAAATATTAATAGGCCCTTTATTATTCAAATTGGAAAGTGCTGTTTATTAAATTATCAACTAAATCCCAAACATTTGGTTACTTAAATGATTGCCTTAACCAGAACTTTACAGGACAAAAGAAACTCCCCAACAACAAAAGCTTGATGTTATTATGGTACTTTTTTTAAAGCTCGTTGTTGATTGTGAGAATTAGTGGCTTATTCTGTTCACTGAGGTTTATTAAAAGCCTACAGTGTGAGAAAATATCACAGCAATGATCTCCTTATACTGTAATTATACCTAATGAGCCAAATGATTATGTAACATAATGCCTCTACCATATGCTCTGTCTGACTGTGTCTGCCACCCTGCCAGAAGAGCATCAGTTCTGGCTTTAAAGGGATACTTCACTGCCTTTTCATATTAAACTATGTTATTCCCTTAACTTAAACGAGTTGATACATACCTCTCTCGTCTCAGTGCGTGCACTTAATCTCTCTGACACGCAGTGACGATCTGATAGCATTTAGCTTAGCTCCCTAAAGCCTAGTTCACACTGCCCGATTTTTGCCCCGATTTTGAGTCGCCGACAGGTTTTGCGAAATCACCGACAATTGCCCGAGATCACAGGCAAATCGGTGCTCGTGCACGCGAGTGACAATCACGCAGTGTGAATAATCAAAGACGCGATCAGAGAGAATCGCCGACGAGTCGCCGACACCGGTGAGATATTTGGCATGCTAAATATCTGGACCTGTCGGCGATTCAAACTCCTGCTGTGTGAACTGCGTTCTGACTGAAAATTACATCGGCGATGACCGACAGCCAATGAAAGAGTGAGATACAGGGCAGCAGGACGTTCAGGGAGGAGTTATAGAGCAGAATATCAGTATTTTAATAGATATATTTACAATTCTATCAAACAGAAACAAAGCCCAAACATTTGCACATCCAGCCGCAGCAGCAGCACATTACAAAATTGTTTATTTACCTCAAACTGTCTTTGCAGAACACAATCCTGGCTCCCTCTGTCTCTCCAACAATTTCTTCCACCATAATCTTTTTTCTTTTTCTCCACAAATCAGCGCACATACAGTTTGAAGCAAACGTTGTGCAGTTTATAATTTTAATAACAATTCAAAGTCTCGCGCGAGAACTCCGGTCTGACGCACGTGTGATCTCGCGTTGTTTACTTGTCACATCGCACGTGTAGTTGGGAAACGTAGTTTGCGCACCGGAGAGAGAGAGAGTTGTCGGCGATTCTTCCTCTTGTTCAGTCATGCAGTGTGAACTCATCCGTCGTCAAACCATCGTGCAGTGTGAACACAGCAGTGACTGAATGATACCCCAGATAGTCATGCAGTGTGAATAGAGCAGTGACCCGACGAGTTTGAAAATCGTGCAGTCTGAACTAGCCTTAAGCCCAGTTCATTCACTATGGAACCAAACAGAGATCAAGTTAGAAGTACCAAACACCTCCACGTTTCCCCTATTTAAATACAGTTACATGAGTAGTTGAACGATCAAGTATGGTGACAAAATAAAACGTGGTACTTCTCTAATCGGATTAAAAGGAGAACTATAATGTATGGCGGAATAGCACTTCTGAGAGTACATCTTCCCTCACATCTCCCTATTGACAGAAATGAGAGAGTGAGGGGGAGGTGTGAGGAAAGATGTTTCGGCCGGGACTTTTTACTGCGCCGAGCCGATGTACTCTCAGAAGTGCTAATCCGCCATACATTATAGTTCTCCTTTTTAATCCGATTAGAAAAGTACCACGTTTTATTTTGTCACCATACTTGATCGTTCAACTATTCGTGTAACTGTATTTAAATAGGGAAAAGATGGAGGTGTTTGGTACTTCTAACTTGATCTCTGTTTGGTACCATAGGGAATGAACTGGGCTTAGTGGGCTAAGCTAAATGCTATCAGATCATCACCGCGTGTCAAGGAGATTAAGTGCACGTACTGAGACGAGAGAGGTATGTATCAACTCGTTTTAGTTAAGGGAATAACATAGTTTAATATGAAAAAGCGGTGAAGTAACCCTTTAACATTCAGCTGCATTCATGACCTCACTGCTTACCACCAGTAGCCTGGCTCTGCCCTTCTACGTACTTCCGCTCAATTCTCATTTCCTTCAGTACTACAGCAAGTTTTCTCCGAACAAATTTTTACCAGTCTAATCAACGAACAGAGGGAGTGGCTGAGAACAATGACATTGATGTCATGCGCTAGTTTGAGTTGTAGTTCAGTAATGGCCGCGGAGAAAGATATGAACGAAACCATTTATTCCATTGCGGCACCTCTGCCGAATATCCAGAAGTTAAAGCCGGAGCAATAACAATCTTTGCTGGGGTTTGTTGGTGGCCATGATGTTGTGGCCCTCCTCCCCAACAGGGGGAATTCGGGAAAAGTTTGATTTTCCAGCTTACTCCGTTAGTGATAGAGTTGCTGTATTCGGACGGTAACTGTTTCTTGTGGATTCGGAAGATATTGCCATCATTTAAGTTACAGGGACTGGTCAGTTATTTTATTTGTTCTCTGTCTCTCACCACCCGCGTAAAAATCCCCAGCCGAGTTACTGCTTTTGACAAACGCAAGGTCGTGTGGTGATGTAATAGCTGTCCGAATCCACATCTCTGAGTTTTAAAGAATATATCACTTCAAAATTCACTGTTTATAATCATTTTTGACCACTGCAGAACACCATACGGTTGCTTTGCTGTTATTTGGATGCATTTCTTGACTTGTATTTCTTTAAAATGCTGGCAAGTATTTACAAGAGCAATATATTTAATCACCGCTCAAACAAATTAAAATAAAAGCACTTAAACATTTGAATTGGTCTGTTATTTATAGCAGCATTTATTATAATACCAAGCATATGACATTTTATTTACAGCGTGCAATCATGTTAGGGACCATGTGAGCAGCTTGTTCCCGATCACAAAACTCTCCTCTCCACTATAGTTTTACCACTGAGGGGGCCTGCACAAGTGCACATTTATGTTGTCAGATTTGTGTGAAACAGGTGAAGGGTGCATGACATACGTCGCGACCAAACGTTAGCGATTGGTTATGGCAGATCCAGAGTGGCTCAGGTCAGATCCAATCTTTTTAAACCTCAACAGAGTGCCCGTCTTCACGGAAATAAACCGTTGTCAATGGAGAGTGGCCAGACTCTATGTACAAATGAAATGTACGAGAAATGAAAATGTATTTGTTTATTTATGAAATTAAATGTTTTTTTGTTTGTTTTTTTGTTTGTTTTTTGCCACTGTTGACTTTGGATTGCATTAGTCGCATATTGTTCCAAACGTATAAGACCTTCGTTCATTTTTAGTACACAAGTTAAGCTATTTCTGATTAAATCCTAGAGCTTTCTGACGCCACATAGACAGCAACACAATGACCACTTTCAAGGCCCAGAAAGGTACTAAAGAGATTGTTAAAGGTGCCAGGTGCCATCTGTAAAAAATGAGGTAAAAATATCCCAAAAATGACCTACACGCATCAAAAGAAGGAGAAGAAATAAGGGCGATGATGTCATTAAAAAAATGTCAAGTTATAGTGCTGCAGAGGTATCAACCTTAATTAGCAGTAGCATTACTAGCCCCGGCAGGTATTGTAATACCAGTCTCGGCCATGGGAGGCGGTATGCGGGCAACATAACCACCAGCCAACCTGGCGTACTTGAACCTGATGTCAGTCATGTGGAAAGTACAGCCCACTACTTAATTTCAGTTCAGGGAAGAGAGTGGACGGATGGCTGAAGCCCTTGGCCCCTTGAATGTATCTGATATGATAAAAATAGCTGTTTTTACCTGACTAGAAAAAGCGGAAGTGCGCGCGCCCGGCGACTGTGTCCCGTCCCGTCATAATAAAAGTCCCACTACTCGCGAGCCATTTAGAATAGGCGCCCTCCAGTGGACGAAAAGTTGCGTAGTGCACTTTTAAAGGAGTACTTCAGCGCTGGGAAGAAGAATCTGTATTTAAACTGGGTCATTAATGTAGTAGAAATGTAAAATAATTTTTTTAATTTGGTGCTTTCTAGACTGAGAAAAGACAGAAAATGTATTTTTGTCTCTTGGGGATGAAAAACTACAATTCCCAGAATGCTTCGCTGCCCTACGAGGCCATTCCCAAAGCCACCGCTACTAGATTACTGAATTACTGATCACTTTCCCACCGCGACCGCGATCATCTTCATAAAATCAGTTCAGTTAGAGAACAGACACTACAATTAAAAACTGAACGTCTGTTTAATATGTGAGTTAGCCGCTGAGGGAGTTTCACAGCCCAAAACACTGCAGGAGTCACATTGACTGTCATGGATGAGCTCATGATAAGCGTTGAGGTAAATGCGACGGCACTCGCGGTATAGATTCACGGCACATGTTCAGTCTGCTGCGTTTTCAGTTCATGCCTTTGAAAGCTTAACTTTCATAGGAATTAGTCTGAGAAGTTGAAAGACTTACTTTGCTCTGCTGGCCGCACGGTTTAAACATGAATTCCTGAGGCTGCAGCTGCGAGCTGAGTGCTGTGTGATCTCCCATCCCCCATACGAGAGTTGAAAACATGCGGAAATGGCTCCCAATTCCTCCGATGGCGCAAATTGTCGAGATTTGCGTCATGGGAGATTTTTTTTCCAGAAATAAAATGCATAAATCTCTTGTATCAGGGGGTGGGGGGTGGGGGGTGGGCGGCTCCAGTGTTTCAACCTCAATGTTATGAAGCGATGAGAATACCATTTGAAAACAAAAATAATAACTTTATCCAACAATCTCTATTCTTTCATGTCATTCTCCTTCATGATTCACACAAGCAACACAACGCACACACATGGTGCTCAGCCAATAGTAAGCCGATGTTCTGCCATAGAACTAGGAAGCACTGCACTGTCTGAATAGCCCAACAATGTGAATAGTGTAAGAGAGTGACACGGAAGAGAAGACATTGTTGAATAAAGTCGTTATTTTTGTGTAGTATCTCTTTACTACCTTTCTGGGCCTTGAAAGGGGTCGTTGTGTTGCTGTCTATGTGGGTTCAGAAAGCTCTCGAGTTTCATCATACATATCTTAATTTGTGTTCCGAAGCTCTTATGGGTTTGGAACGACACAAGGGCGAGTAATTAATGACAGAAATGTAATTTTTGGGTGAATTAAATAACAAATGTTTCTAAAAATGATAGTAAGGATGGTTTGAGATTGTGGCCTGACAGTCATCACTATACAGAGGACTGTGGTTTGTCCATGGCTCTCACATCTGGGACCAGTCAGAGAAATTATGGCCCAAGGGGATAATTATCAAACCCATGATAGTTAATGACCTCTGGATCTCTTTATTCTCCTCTCAGGCCAGTTTAATACCTGGTAAACAGTGTCTAATGCTGTGAGACAAACAACTCATAATGTTTGTGAAATGGTCCCTCTTTACAAATTATGTATTGCGTAACCACAGCTAATGGAAAATTATTTGAATAACTTTATAAGACTTTTCGGCTTGAATTAGGATATGATGATCATTGTGTATATCTTATATGTCACCATTTGACATGATCTTATGTAAGCCTACTTTCACTGCAATGCTATTGTTTAGATACAGAAACAATTTAGATAGCTGTGAACACAGTATGGACAGCAACAATTGCAAACCTTGTCACCCAGATTTGTTCTCACTTCTCTCAGACCTGCACATTTTTTGGTTTCACCAAAAATGTTGGTTATTTGCAATATATGGTGTATATGTTCTGCTCTGGTGATATGCTGGGAATGAGACCACCAAGGCCTTGAACCAGTATGGCTGAAAAAAGATGTGGGTTTGTATGATGATTGAGTTGTGCAGTTTGATCCAAGCAGACTGAGCAAACTGACTTAGGTTGGCTACACACTGGCTATGTGACGTGAGTGTGGTGTTTCTGTTACGTGTGCTGCGTGAAGTTTTCTTTGCACACCAGAAACATGTTTGATGTGGCTCTGCTGCTGCAAAGTGACATAGGGAAGGCCTATACTTCATGTTAAACATAAATATACAGTATAGCCTACTCATACAACGTTGGCAGTGTTGACAGCAAAATAGGCTATATTTCGTTATTGTTCATGGATGTGATTATTAATGTAACTGTATTATGAATAGGGATGAAATGATTACCGGTTTCACGATAAACCACAGTAAAATGTACGGACGGTTAGTAATATCATTTAAAATGTAATTATTATTAAAACCATCAGTGACTATCATGATTTTGAAAAGTCGCGGTAAATCCTATCCAGTCTGGTGCAGGCGCACACAGTAAGCCTACGTGACGCAACACTGTTTTCTGAATGAGAAATGACAGAAGGCAGTGACAGCACCGGGAGATTTTCCAGCATTCTAAAATCTGAGGTGTGGCCATATTTTGGTTTTTACAAAAGTCCTGAGGGAAAATTAATCGAAGATGCTCTGGTCACCCTGTCTGCAGCAGAACATGTCAGAAGAAATCACTGTAATAGGGGAAACACTTAAAATCTGTGAAGATTTGCGAACGCAAGGCAAGTGGACTTAGCCTGACAAGCCAGACCCACATCAAGATGTTTGGTCTGGAAACTCACCATAGACAGGGCTCAATCCGAGGGGCGGGATAAACGGTTGTCTTTCAAACTCCCTCTGCATGCGATAGGATAGCGCTACACCAACCAGAGAAACGAAGGTGAAACAGAGCTTGTTGATAGATTAAACATTCACCGTATCTGGTCGGCTAAACTCCGAAAACATCTTCCCTTTTAAAGAATGACTTCAGCGCAGTTCTTTGTTCTTTTCTCAGAGAAAAGCTTAACTCCAAGTCTTTCAGAGTCGTGGTCAAAGCTGATTCGAAAGACCACCGTTCGCCAGTTTCTGTGTTTACTAGAAGCACGCAAACGCAACTTTGCCGTCGTCATTATGGCCCCGCCCGCAGACTCTATACACGATGTGATTGGCCCATCCAGATTGAGAGGAATACAGCTCAGAAGGGTATTGAGAGTTCCTAGACGACACTTGTGGGGAGATTAAATTTGCTGCTGCTGGAGTGCGTCTAGATTTCTAGGCTAAAGTGGACTTTGACCTCAATACCAAACCTACGTCTGAGAAATAATAACATAAAGCTTGAGCCTAAGATGAACGAACACGTTCAGACATGACTAGGGTGACATTTAAGGAATAATAATCAGGGCTTGAAATTAACCGCCGTTTGTTTGGTGTATTTCGGCTGTGGCGTCGTGTATGAGTCACTCACATTAGTCACTGTTGCTAGTAACCTACTTATTATAGGCTTCTCAAAAGCCATCTGTTATAATCACGTTGCAGATTATAGCCTATCACACGTGTTTCTATTGAGTTCATGAATGCAATGTCCAATAATCAGATGCATTCAGATAAGCCGGAGTTTTGTTCAGAGCGCGCTCTCACTCACTGAAACCTGCACTCAAAGCAGAGATGAATGTGCCGCCAAATACGCAGGAGATTCATTCGGCATACAGTTGAATGTTTTTGATCTAGCCTATTTCAGCAGCGAAAATAGTTTAAAACAAACAGCAGAACCATAGCGCATCTGATATGACTGGCATAAATTTGGCTTGACGTTCGAGATTCGCAAATAGGTTCCGCCTCTTAAGTTACATACAACATTGGTATGCGCGTTTGTATAAAACTGACTGTAAAGTGTTCATCTAGTTGTCAGGTATAATGCACACCTTTTGGATTTTTGATGTTTAATAATATTTAATCATATGAAAATATGGATATGATTTATTTTACTAGGATACTGTTTGGGCTCATACACAAAATATGCTAAATTTAAATGAGTTATAGCTGATATAGGACACTGATGAGAATATTGCTTTAACATATTTATAAGGATAATATTAGATTATATTTACACCAAATTATAATTTATGCATTGTGGTGCTATTGAAGACAGCCAATATAAGGAAGGAAATCCCACAGAATAGAATCTTGCTTTTAAAAAGGGCATAGAGCTGCTTGATTTATTTGTTGTTTGTTGATTTTCAAATATAAAACTTGTTTAAATGTTTTCAGTGTGTGCATTGGCTCTTTTTGTATACTTTATATAATTTGAACAAAACTGTGATAATATTGATAACCGTGATAATTTGGGTCACTATAACCGTGATGTTCAATTTCCATACCGTGTCATCCCTAATTATGAAGCAGAGCAAGACCAAGTGTTGTTTGAGCTGAGCAAGGCCGTTGGAGCGATTGTTAATAAGATGATTGCAACATACGCCTTGCCAACACATTCTCACACCCAACTCGTCACATATGGACGCTTGACCAGGACCCCTTGTCGTCACTTCAACGAACTGGGCGTACCTTTATCGTCAATTTTCGACGCGCTGGGTGCTCCATTCATTTAAATGAGAAACCTTTAAACAGACGCATTTAATTCTTTGCGTTTGTAAAAGCAGACATGATTTTATTAATATTTAAAGGCTACTTTTATATTTTGGAGCAACTAACCCAACTCCTACCCTAAACCTACCCACATCTTAACAATATAAAACACATACCAGGCAAATAAATGTACAGTCACAAGTATTTATTGCAAAATCTGACCAAAACAGTATAAAAGTATTAGCTCATGTTGCATTCCAAGTCTTCTGAAGTCATACAATGTCTTCATGTGAAGAACAGAGTTGATCTTGATGTTTTAATCGCTGAAATGATGATCCCGCTGCCCCGTGAACGAACTCATTCATATCTCATTCAAATAATTCAAAAGACTCTTAAACATGACGCAATCGGTCACAAGACACACGAGAGCCAATGACATTTTACAATCAATGCTGACGTAATGACGCAATTGGTCACAAGACATATGAGAGCCAATGCAATTTCACTATGAAATCTGAAGTACGGGCGGCAATATTTGAAATTTGATGTGTTCATGATCTTCGGCGGATGGAGATGCTGATCGCTTTTGGGGATTTTCTTCATGCAAATCAATCGTTTGGCCTCGGAAAACTTGGATTATTTAACTTTTTTGAATAACCCGTGGATGCAGTCGTATGTTATATCCTGTGTTTTATATCATGTTCACACAAATGGGTAGGTTTAGGGATGGGGTGGGGTTGGGTTACATTTACATTTACATTTTATCATTTAGCAGACGCTTTTATCCAAAGCGACTTACAAAAAAAAAGGGAGAGTAATAGAAGCAATGAAACAGACAAGGCCAACAACCTGTAAGAGCTGTAAGAAATCTCAATTAATTAGCACAGTACACAATTTTTTTTTTTTTTTTTTTAAGACATCTACAACAAAAACTCACGTACGCAAAATGCCAAACACTGGATTTTGATAGCTATGATAACAATCCATTAGGACTAAGGCTGTTGCCCCAGCTCTTGTCGTTAATGCAGATTCAGTGGCCCAATGGGTTGGTTTTGTATGGCATTCTAGCTAAACGCGCAGCAATAGCCATCAACAACAAAAACTCACGTACGCAAAATACAGAACACTGGATTCTGATAGTTATGATAACTATGTAACATACCCGCCTGAAGGCACAAATCCGGATGAGAGACGTAGATATGATCCAGGAGTGTGCGCTTTTTGGTCGTTGCTGTGGTGATCAGTAAGTGCTATTCTGTATTGGTCAAGTGCAATTGGAAAAGATGTGTCTTAAGATGTTTTTAAAAAATGGCTACAGACTCGGCAGCACGAATTGAGATCGGCAGGTCATTCCACCAGGTGGGAACGGTCCAGGAAAATGTCTGTGAGAGCGATTTCATGCCTCTTTGGGATGGAACCACGAGGCGCCGCTCACTCGCAGAGCGCAAGCTTCTGGAGGGTGTGTAAGTCTGAACAAGTGAGTTTAGGTATATTGGTGCAGAGCCAGTGGTTGTTTTGTAGGCGATAACTAGTGCCTTGAATTTGATGCGAGCAGCCATTGGCAACCAGTGCAGTTTGATGAAGAGAGGCGTAACATGCGCTCTCTTCGGCTCATTAAAGACCACTCTCGCCGCTGCATTCTGGATCAGCTGCAAGGGTTTGATAGTGCATGCTGGAAGCCCAGCCAGAAGAGCATTACAATAGTCCAGTCTGGAGAGAACAAGAGCTTGAACCAGGAGTTGTGCAGCCTGTTCTGATAGGAAGGGTCTAATCTTTCTAATGTTGTATAAAGCAAATCTGCAGGACCGGGCTGTTGCAGTAATGTGGTCAGTGAAGTTTAACTGGCCATCAATCACAACTCCAAGGTTTCTGGCTGTCCTTGATATAGTTATGGTCGATGAACCAAGCTGAATGGAGAAATTTTGATGAAGTGCTGGGTTGGTTGAGAAAACAAGTAATTCTGTTTTTGCAAGATTGAGTTTAAGATGATGCTCTTTCATCCAGTCAGAAATGTCTGTCAGAAAGGCAGCGATACGAACACTGACTGTAGGATCATCTGGTTGAAATGAGAAGTAGAGTTGAGTGTCATCAGCATAGCAGTGATAGGAGAAGCCGTGTTTCTGAATGACAGAACCTAATGATGACATGTAGATGGAGAAGAGAAGTGGTCCAAGGACTGAGCCCTGTGGAACCCCAGTATCTAGATGATGTGACTTAGACACTACACCTCTCCATGACACCCTGTAGGACCTACCAGAGAGGTAAGACCTGAACCACTGGAGAGCAGTTCCTGAGATCCCCGTCCTCTTAAGTGTTGACAGGAGGATCTGGTGGTTAACTGTGTCAAAAGCAGCAGACAGATACAGCAGAATGAGCACTGAGGATTTGGAAGCTGCTTTTGCCAGTCTCAGTGCCTCAGTTACCGAGAGCAAGGCAGTCTCAGTCAAATGGCCGCTTTTGAAGCCGGATTGGTTGTTGTCTAGGAGGTTGTCCCGTTCAAGAAATAAAAGGGAGTTGATTGAACACAACTCGCTCAAGGGTCTTTGCAATGAAAGGCAGAAGGGATACCGGTCGGTAGTTTTCTAAAAGTGCTGGATTCAGAGAGGGTTTCTTAAGCAGTGGGGTTACCCGAGCCTGCTTAAATGCTGTGGGAAAGGTTCCCGTGTGAAGAGAAGTGTTGACAATGTGAGTGAGTGCAGGAGTGATTGAAGAAGAAATAGCCTGAAGGAGGTGAGTGGGTATAGGATCAAGTGGACAGGTAGTAGGGTGATTGGAAAGGATGAGTTTAGAAATATCTACCTCGGAGAGTGGAGAGAAGGATGGAAGCGTGTTCGTGTTAGTTGTTGAGATGTGCGTGTCAGTTTGTGATGAGGAGAACTGTTTGCTGATGAGAGCTGTTTTGTTTGTGAAAAATAATGCAAAGTCATCAGCTGTAAGAGTTGATGAAGGAGGGGGAGGAGGTGGACAAAGGAGAGAGGAGAATGTTTTAAAGAGTTTGCGAGAGTCAGAGCAATTGTTGATTTTGTTGTGGTAGTATGTTGTTTTAGCAGTGGAGACATTTGTAGAGAAAGAAGAGAGAAGAGACTGATAAAAGGTAAGGTCAGTATAGTTTTTAGATTTCTGCCATTTCCTCTCTGCCGCCCTGAGTCCAGAGCGATGTTCACGGAGAACATCAGACAGCCAGGGGGCAGATGGGGTGGGGCGGGCTGGTCTGGATGAAAGGGGGCAAACACTGTCTAAGGAGGATGTTAGAGTGGAGCAAAGAGTGTCAGTAGCACTGTTAGTGTCCAGTGCTGAGAACTGAGCAGGTGGAGGGAGTGAAGATGAAAC
The DNA here is from genome assembly GCF_024679245.1 of Pseudorasbora parva. Taxonomy (NCBI): domain Eukaryota; kingdom Metazoa; phylum Chordata; class Actinopteri; order Cypriniformes; family Gobionidae; genus Pseudorasbora; species Pseudorasbora parva. The sequence continues at coordinate 19,996,113 of NC_090189.1, forward strand.
CATAGTGGATAGGTGAGAGGGAGAGAGTGAGCGTAGATTACTCCGAAAGGTAATCTGTGTAGGAGTATGCATGGGCGTAGATTACGCGGGGGACGGGGGAGACGTGTCCCCCTCACTTTTAATAAAATGTATTTTCGTCCCCCGCACTTTTACTGGGTCTCACCGATCCTAGTCGACCCACTCCGAGCGGGATTCGAACCAGCGTTACCCTGAGCGGGGGCGGACAAGTTAACAGGGACGCTAACGACAGCCTTCTCTAATCTCGGTTGATAGCGCGCTTCTTGAGGTCAGGGGCAAGTGTATTTACATAGAAACCAATGTGAATACATCAAGATTTAAATTCAGAGACAAAATTATCTATGCATGACCTGCCATTTTATTCGAATCTAAATATGAGGGCGCTCTTACAGAAAGTCCGTAATACCCTGTCACGCTGGAGCTGCAGCTGAAGGAAAACAATCGTTATGAGTGATGAAACGTTACGACGACAATCAGACGATTGCGACAATATATGCTTTATGTGTGTTTTTCAAGTCATCTCAATGTAGGCTATTTATTGACAATAAAGTATCATATGAATAATGCAGCTTTTTTAATGTTTAGTATCTGCTCACCACGGCTGCATTTATGTAATCAAAAATAGTTAAAACAAATTAAAACCGCTTTTTTCCCTATGTGAATATATAGTAATTTATTCCTGTGATCAAAGCTGAATTTATCATCATTACTCCACTCTTCAGTGACACATGATCCTTCACTAATCATTCTCAGATGAGGATTTCATAATCAAGAAACATTTATGATTATTATCTGTGTTGAAAACAGTTCCCAAAATGTTGTGGAAACCATGATAGCCTACATGTTATTTTTCAGGATTCTTTAATGAATAGAAAGTTCAATGGACAGCATTTATTTGCATTTATTAAATAAATTATCTAATTTGTAATATTAAAAATATCACTTGTGATCAATTTAATGCATGTCTGATCAATAAAAGTATTAATTTCTCTCTTTTTTAAATTTTACCACAAATGTTTAGAAAATTAAGCATCACCATGAGCAGCACAACTGATAATAATCCTAAATGTGTGTTGATCATCAGATCCTCATATGGGAATGATTAGTGAAGGATCATGTGACACTGAAGACTGGAGTAATGATGATAAATTCAGCTTTGATCACAGGAATAAATTACATTTTACTATATATTGACATAGAGAACAGATGAGTTACATCAGAATATATATATTATTTTACATTGCATAAAATCTATGGACTCTTAATGCAGAAGTGTTTGTAGTATATAAACCAACCATAAAATTGGCAAAAAAAAAAAAAAAAAAATAGGAGAATAGGATAATAATATTATAGATATTAATTATTGGTTATTTTTCAGCAGTGTATTTGATATCTTGCCCAATTAAAAGCAAGAGATGCGATAAATTATATTGGTCCGAAAAAAAAAATGGTATTACGACATTTCTGTCCCCCTCACTTCTGAAAAGATGGCTACGCCCCTGGGAGTACGTGTTGTATCAGGAGTCAGTATGAGGTTAAGAGTGATGAGAAAGTGGTCTGAGGTGTGTAATGGAGTAACTAAAGTGTTGTCCGTGGAGCAGTTGCGTGTGTAGACAAGGTCTAATTGGTTACCTGATCTGTGAGTAGCCGTAGTAGATACTAACTTAAGGTCATATGAAGTCAGTAGAGTGCTGAAGTCTGCAGCTAGGTGTTTATCAAGATGGATGTTGAAGTCACCAAGCAGAATCAGTGGAGTGCCATCCTAAGGGAAGCTAGAAAGTAACACATCCAACTCCTCCACAAAGTTACCGAGGTGACCTGGAGGACGATAGACCACTACCACATGGATTTTAACAGGGTGAGTAATAGTGATTGAGTGCGATTCAAATGAATTGGCCGGTAGAGACGGTAATGGATCAAATTTCCAATCATTTGAGATAAGCAAACCAGTACCCCCACCCCTCCCAATAGGCCGAGGAGTGTGTGAAAAAGTTAAATTGGTTGAGAGGGCTGCAGGAGTGGCAGTGTCCTCTGGTTTGATCCAGGTCTCAGTTAGGGCCATGAGGCTGAGCTGAGAATGAGTCCCAATAGATTAAATAAAGTCTGCTTTGTTTACAGCAGACTGGCAATTCCAGAGACCAATTGGAATAGAGAGTAAAGTAGCAGAGGATGTTAGGATATAGCGCAAATTATTAGGATTGCGGCGTCTCGTGCGTACAGAGCGTGATTTACGAGTGCTAGTAGTAATAGTTGAGATTTGAAAGCACATGGTGAATACAGATCAGAGAAAAGGCCAGATATGAATTAGAAAAGAACCGAACACAAATAATGAAAAGGAAGATGATACTCAAGTGCCTTGCCGGGGTCCTTGCTCGGGCGGAGTTGCGCTGGGAAGAGTTGAAGTCTTTACGCTCGTTGGTCTTCACACAAGGAGGGCTTCACACTGCCGCTTCCGCTGCCGCGGACTATAACGCTATTTATACTCACCTGAGTATCGTTATTGAAAGCAGCTGGGAACGCCCCCAACAAACTCACTCCCAACGTGGCAATGACCAAACAAATGCTAACTCAACAAATGCTAACTCCCACACACTCCGTGAGAATACACCAAAACTAATAATACACACCACTGCACTACACAGACACACTTTTCCAACAACAAATGAACAAACAATCAAATGAGAAAAGTTACAAACACTTACAGAGTAGTTGTCTATCAGTCAATTAATTGCTCCTCTCTAGCCAAATGTTACAAACACATGAGGCTTTTAATACCTCGCTGGCCACGCCCCCAACAAACTCACTCCCAACGTGGCAATGACCAAACAAATGCTAACTCAACAAATGCTAACTCCCACACACACCGTGAGAATACACCAAAACTAATAATACACACCACTGCACTACACAGACAAACTTATCAAACAACAAATTAACAAACAATCAAATGAGAAACGTTACAAACACTTACAGAGTAGTTGTCTATCAGTCAATTAATTGCTCCTCTCAGCATGTTAAATGTTAAATGTCTCAGCATGTTAAAGGTTACATGTTAAAATGTGTCTAAATAGCGTAAATAAAATAAATGTAAATGAAATCATGTTAAAATGTGTCTAAATAGCGTAAATAAAATAAATGTAAATTAAATTATGCTTGCTGATTTAATTGAGAAGCACACTCCAACATGTCATAATGGCAAAATTATAAACCAATAAATAATTTCAATAAATAAATCAAAAAATAAATTTCACCATGACGATAATATTCCCATTCCCAGTGCGTCTGTGTATGACGCCAAAGGTTTCTAATTGAAATGAATGGAGCACCCAGCGCGTCGAAAATTGATGATAAAGGTACACCCAGTTCGTTGAAAAGTGACGACAAGGGGTCCTGGTCAAGCGTCCATATGTGACGAGTTGGGTGTGAGAATGTGTTGGCCTTGCGAGCAGTGGGAGTTTTATTATGCAATTTCCGCTTTTCCGGTCATGAGTATGAGGTAACAGAGCTCTGATTATCATTTAAGATACATTTGAGTGTGTTCACTCGGTGGCTGTTATGACACTTGTTGCACACTGCAGTAAGAGTAAAACGTTTCTACAATATAAAACCGAGAGTAACGCAGAAACGACGCAATTGACAGGTGACTCCCTCACACGTCCTGGTTCCTTGGTTAAAAAGGCAATTTTCTCACGATTGTATGTACTCAAATATATAACATTGGCTTAGTGGGTTTGGATATTTTACTGCAAAAATGTTACATATTGCAGCTTTGCAGCAGATACAATGTCAGAGGCACGCCACCATATGGTGACTTTTCATGGCCTGAAAAACTTTTATGCCACAAGTTTACATTTTCTCAAAAATAAAAGAAATATTGTGGATTTGGATTCTGAGTTTGGAGTAGAGTGCTGGTGCAAAGACAGTTTTTGTTGCATCATTTTAATTGATCCCAAGATGCTTTATAATGTAATCTACATATAATTTCCCAACTGAAAAAGATGTTATAAGAGTAGAGACTTTAAGCTCTTCACACGCGCACACTCAGCTCCAGTTTTATTGATCTGATCGTTTGCCTTTTTCCTAAGCTCCACCTTTGTTTGTCTGATATCCAGCCAACAATGAATACTGAAGTCTAGTTAGTAGATTGTAAATGAATGTAGCCATTTTTAAAATCTATTCATTAATATTGTCTTATGTGCATTTTTGCTTTTGAAGCAATATCCATAACTTTATGGATAACCTGTCATATCCTGTTATATTGACTCTCATGGTGCCCAAAGAATCTAAGTCATATAGGCACATATATTTAACTTGTTTTCTTTTCCTTTATTTGCTTATATTGTCAATAAATATGCGTCTTGTAATGGTCATTATCATGACGAAAGTACTTCATGAACCAATGTACATATTTTTGTCTCATCTGTGTATTAATGGGGTTTATGGAGCCACAGGATTCTACCCTAAATTTCTGTCTGATTTAATATTGGATTCATATGTGATCTCCTCTCACATGTGTGCTCTGCAGTCCTTTGTTATTTACAGCTCATTACTATGCGAGTTTACAATATTAACAGTGATGTCTTATGATAGATATGTAGCCATATGCAAACCTTTAGACTATCATTCCAGATTAACTAAATTCACATGTGTGAAATTAATTCAGTTTTCTTGGATTGTTCCCAGCGTCTCTGTGATTCCAGCAATCATGTTATCAAATCTGAGGCCATTTTGTAAATATCACATTGACAAATTATATTGTGATAACTGGTCAGTTGTAAAACTGTCTTGTGCATCATCTTTTGTGAACAATGTCTATGGATATTTTGTAGCATTTATATTTGTTAGCTGTGCAGTTATTATCATAGTTTCCTATATTAAGTTGATCTCTGCATGTAAATTATCTTTAGAAAACAGAAGGAAATTCTGGCAAACCTGTCTGCCACACTTGTTATCACTGATAAATTTCACTTTTGCTTTGCTTTTTGATGTTATGTATAGCAGATATGGATCAAATGATATTCCAGAGAGTCTGCGTAATTTTTTGGCTTTAGAATTAGTTATAGTTCCACCTCTTTTTAATCCTGTAATCTATGGGTTAAATATTACGGCGGTACGTAAACAAGTTTTTACTTCATGTGCTGCAGCAAGAGTTAATGTTTCAGGAATTAAAAGGGGGTAACATTTAGTAAATAAATATTTGCTGTACATATTTTATAAAAGTGATCATGTTATGCTGTTATTTATCAGTAGTGTACTAAGTATTACGTTTAATTCAGTACTATATTTTGCAAAATTGTATCTAATGAAATTCAGGCCTTTTCTGTTATAAGAGGGAGTAAGAAATAAGAAGTAGTTAGAGCCAACTCTCTGTTTATTTACAGATTGCATTTATTTTTTTTTACATATTTTTGGTTAATGTTGAAAGTTGAATTAATGCTTCCCAATAAATCCAGCTTATTAGTTTTGAACAGTAGTGAAATTCTGAATTTGAGATCTGGTGCAGCTAATGGTTGGAGATCAAAAGTGGTTAGAACGTTTGTTGGGTGCTTTAAATTTGCAATGTGGAATGAGCTGAATCATTCTAGGTCCTTATTATTGATGCAATGCTTGTTATTTTTCTCCATGGTGTGGCAATATGTAGTTTGAAAGGGATGATGTATATGTGTATGTGTAGTGTGCGTGTGTGTATGTGTATGTATGTCTTTAGTAGTACATCAAAATGTATAGCATTTTGCATAATGCCCAATAAAAATGTTTTGTAAAGTACATTTTTGCTGATGGCAAACCTTAAGAAAAATACGTTTATTCAAGTGTGCTATTAGTATACTTCTTTTAAACTAAAAAAAAGAAAATGTACTTTCAGTTTACTTTTTAATTCTCAGAAAGATACTTAAAATTGCACTTAAGTTCTTAAATACTGACAGAAAATTATACTTATTACTATTATACTATTATAATTATACTTGCACTCAATATTTTGAATGAGACACATGTATAATTAAGTATTCAAAGTATACTTGGCTTGTAGTTGTGTTTACTCTTGATTGAGTAGACTATTAAATACTTTTGTCCACATAGTTTTACATTTTACATCTCACACGTTTGCAGAACGTTCTTGAATGAATGATCTATGGTTGAACTAGGAACTTTGATTAGCTGTTTTCAGTCAGGCGTACTGATGGGTCAGTCCTTGGCCAATGAAAGCTGTTTGGAGTTCAGACCTTCTGCCATCATTCTGAAGGTCTGGTTAAGCAAGACTAGGGGTGACATTTTGGATGGTTAGCATGACTCCTTGTCAAGCTCAAACAAATCCTTAATACCTTCCCATTTTCCTGCTTCTAACGCATCAACCTTGATGACAAAGACTGCGTCTGAAAACCTAGGCTGCTGACTCATTGCCTCGCTGCCTCATCAGACAATGACTTGTAAGGCAGCGTTTTGTGCATGAAGGCATCTCATGAAACTAATTTCGGACAGACTTCTAAGGCAGTGTAACAGTTTAATGATCTACAGCAAAATAGAGAGAACTTTGGTGAGAACTAAACATATTTAATTACTACAGTAGTGATTTCTCGCTAGAAATGACATCAGAAGTGTAATATGTTGGTAAAAATCGTACATTTACATAGCCTGACAGGCCAGACCCACATCAAGATGTTTGGTCTGGAAACTCACCATTGACGGGACTCAATCCGAAGGGCGGGATAAACGGTTGTCTTTCAAACTCCCTCTGCACGCGATAGGACAGTTCTACAACCAACCAGAGCAACGAAGGTGAAACAGAGCTCGTTGACAGATTAAACATTCGCTGTATCCGGTCGGCTAAACTCCGAACACATCTTCCCTTTTTAAGAATGACTTCAGTGCCGTTCTTTGTTCTTTTCTCAGAGAAAAGCTTAACTCCAAGTCTTCTAGAGTCGCGGTCAAATCTGATTCGAAAGACCGCCGTTTGCCAGTTTCTGTGTTTACTAGAAGCACGCAAACGCAACTTTGCCGTTGTCATTATGGCCCCGCCCACCGACTCTATACGCGATGTGATTTTCCCGGCAAGAGTTTGGCGATTACAGCTCAGAAGGGTTCTAGGCTAACATTTACACAAAAACTGACCCGCAAATGCAACTTCTGGACGCCATCTTTTTCCCCCAGCTCATCTGTCACTGAATGGAAAGCACAGGATTGTGGGATATCAAAGGCAGTGAAGGACATATGTATGCTGCCTTCAAAAATCGATCAGATGAAGGTATCTCAGGAGATAGGAAGTGAAGCAAACATTAGATTCGGACGCAGCTTGATGCCTTCCTGCCTTCAAATGTGTCCTCTGAAGGCAGCATTTTCCAGGTTTCGAACACAGCCAAAATGTTAACTTGCTGCCTAATATCCCACCCACTAACAGGTGCTGTGACGAAGAGATAATCAGTGTTATTCATTTCACCTGTCTGTGGTCAAAATGTTATGCTTGATCAGTGTAAATATAATCACCTGACCTGTCTGTTCACTGAAATGAGGGGCTGAAGTGTGTGTGTTCTTTTGTTTGGGGGTGAAGCAGTCCTTTAGGAAGCAAAGTCACATGATAAATATCACTTTTTAACAAGTTTAAATTGAATAGTTATATATATACTGTATATATATATATATATATATATATATATATATATATATATATATATATATATATATATATATATATATATATATATATATATATATATATATAAACCCAAAAATATTGGGACATTGTACAAAATGCAATGATGTGTAAGTTTCAATTTTCAATATATTTATTCAGAATACAACATAGATGACATATCAAATGTTTAAACTGAGAAAATGAATAATTTTAAGGGGAAAATATGTTGATTTTAAATTTCATGGCATCACCTCTCAAAAAAGTTGGGACAAGGCCATGTTTACCACTGTGTGGCATCTCTTCTTTTTATAACAGTCTGCAAACGTCTGGGGACTGAGGAGACAAGTTGCTCAAGTTTAGGAATAGGAATGTTATCCCATTCTTGTCTAATACAGGCTTCTAGTTGCTCAACTGGCTTAGGTCTTCTTTGTCGCTCCTTCCTCTTTATGATGTGCCAAATGTTTTCAATGGGTGAAAAATCTGGACTGCAGGCTGGCCATTTCAGTACCCAGATCCTTCTTTTGCGTAGCCATGATGTTGTAACTGATGCAATATGTGCTCTGGCATTTTCATGTTAGATAATACAATGTCTTCCCTGAAAGAGATGATGTCTGGATGGGGGCATATGTTGTTCTAGAACTTGAATATAACTTTCAGCATTGATGGTGCCTTTCCAGATGTGTAAGCTGCCCATGTTACACACACTCATGCAACCCTTATACCATCAGAGATGCAGTCTTCTAAACTGAGCACTGATAACAACTTGGGTTGTCCTTGTCCTCTTTAGTCCAGATGACATGACATCCCAGTTTTCCAAAAAATAACTTTAAATTTTTATTTGTCTGACCACAGAACAGTTTTCCACTTTGCCACAGTCCATTTGAAATGAGCCTTGGCCCAGAGAAAATGCCTGTGCTTCTGGATCATGTTTAGATATGGCTTCTTTTTTGACCTAGGGTTTTAGCCGGCAACAGCGGATGGCACGGGGGATTGTGTTCACTGACAATGTTTTCCGGAAGTATTCATGAGCCTGTGTTGTGATTTCCATTACAGTAGCTTTTCTGTATGTGATGCAGTGCCGTCTAAGGGCCCGAAGATCACGGGCATCCAGTATAGTTTTGACCCTTACACACAGAGGTTGTTACAGAATCTATGGATGATATAGACTATAAATGGTTATAACTTCAAACTCTTTGCAATTTTTTCTCTGAGAAACTCCTTTCTGACATTGCTCCACTATTTTTCACCACAGCATTGGGGGAATTGGTGATCCTCTGCCCATCTTGACTTCTGAGAGACACTGCCACTCCAAAAGGCTCTTTTTATACCCAATCATGTTGCCAATTGATAGCCTAGAAATCTAGACGCACCCTAGCGGCAGCAAATTTAATCTGCCCGCAAGTGTCGTATAGGAACTCTCAATACCCTTCTGAGCTGTATTCCTCAAAATCTGGACGGGCCAATCACATCGTGTATAGAGTCGGCGGGCGGGGCCATAATGACGACGGCCAAGTTGCGTTTGAGTGCTTCTAGTAAACACAGAAACTGGCAAATGGCGGCGGTCTTTCGAATCAGCTTTGACTGCGATTCTGGAAGACTTGGAGTTAAGCTTTTCTCTGAGAAAAGAACAAAGAACGGCACTGAAGTCATTCTTAAAAAGGGAAGATGTGTTCGGAGTTTAGCCGACCAGATACGGAGAATGTTTAATCTATCAACAAGCTCTGTTTCACCTTCGTTGCTCTGGTTGGTGTAGCGTTATCCAATCGCGTGCAGAGGGAGTTTGAAAGTCAACAGTTTATCCCGCCCCTCGGATTGAGCCCTGTCTATGGTGAGTTTCCAGACCAAACATCTTGATGTGGGTCTGGCTTGTCAGGCCAGCCAATTGACCTAATAAGTTGCAAATTGGTCCTCCAGCTGTTCCCTTATATGTACATTTAACTTTTCCGGCCTCTTATTGATACCTGTCCCAACTTTTTTTTGGAATGTGTAACACTCATGAAAACTAAAATGAGCCAGGCCCCACTTTATATTAGGTGACCTTAAGTATTATGTACTTACATCCAAAATAAGTACAATGTACTTACTATGTTCAAATTGTATTGCAAAGCACCTTTGCTGATACTGAGGTGGGATACGGGTAAGGTTAGGGACAGGTGTGGTGGTGTGGGTAAGTTTAACGGTAGGGTTAGATGTAAGGGAAGTGCCAACTGTGTAATTACAAATGTAACATAAATTAATTACAGACATAATTACATGCAGGTATTTTTGTAAATGTAAGTACGATGTAAAAAAAAATGTATGTACACGATAAGTGCATTGTATCAAATGATTAATTAAAATGTTAGTACATAGTAGTAAAGGCCACCTAATATAAAATTGGTCCATGAGCCAATATTTGGCATGACATTTCAAAATGTCTCACTTTTAACATGGGATGTTATCTATATTCTATTGTGAATAAAATATAAGTTTATGAGATTTGAAATATTGCATTCCTTTTTTATTTACAATTTGTACAGTGTCCCAACTTTTTTGGAGTTGGGTTTGTACATTGGAAAGATACAGAAATGTAATTTCAAAGACATTTTCCAGTGTGGAAAACGTGAAGCCTTAGATCAGATTTTTGTTGACTTTCTGTCCAAGATCCAGCAATAAAGCGCAGATGACGTCCTCCTGACTTAGCCAAACATCTCTTGGCTGATGTGGTCCAGTGTTGAGCTATCTATTGTTGTGCTGTTATATGATCAGGTGTCATTGTTAGTTTCTTGCTAAATGATTCAAACTAAATCAAACACCAAATTCATCATGTTATTTGGTTTGTTGTAATTTCTCAAGCTACAAACAAGGATGGCAAAGTTTGGCAAGGAATGGCAAGGAACATCATTTTAATTGATCCCAAGATGCTTTATAACGTAATCTACAAATAATTCCCCAACTGAAAAAGATGTTATAAGACTTTCAGCTCTTCACACGCGCACACTCAGCTCCAGGTTTATTGATCTGATTGTTTGCCTTTTTCCTAAGCTCCACCTATGATTGTCTGATTTTCAGCCAACAGTGAATAGAATACTGAAGCCTAGTAGATTGTAAATGAATGTAGACATTTTTATTTATTTATTAATATTGTCTTATGTGCATTTGTTTTTGCCTTTATGTGCAAAATATCATTGTTTTGTTTGATTTAAAGCAATATCCATAACTTGATGGATAACCTGTCATATCCTGTTATATTGACTCTCATGGTGCCCAAAGAATCTAAGTCATATAGGCACATATATTTCACATGTTTTCTTTTCCTTTATTTGCTTATATTGTCAATTAATATTCGTCTTGTTATCGTCATTATCATGACGAAAGCACTTCATGAACCAATGTACATATTTTTGTCTCATCTGTGTATTAATGGGGTTTATGGAGCCACAGGATTCTACCCTAAGTTTCTGTCTGATTTAATATTGGATTCATATGTGATCTCCTCTCACATGTGTGCTCTGCAGTCCTTTGTTATTTACAGCTCTTTACTATGCGAGTTTACAATATTAACAGTGATGTCTTATGATAGATATGTAGCCATATGCAAACCTTTAGACTATCATTCCAGATTAACTAAATTCACATGTGCGAAATTAATTCTGTTTTCATGGATTGTTCCCAACTTCTCTGTGATTCCAGCAGCCTTGTTATCAAATCTGAGGCCATTTTGTAAATACCACATTGACAAATTATATTGTGATAACTGGTCAGTTGTAAAACTGTCTTGTGTATCATCTTTTGTGAATAATGTTTATGGATATATTGTTTCAGTTATATTTTTTAGCTGTGCAGTTATCATCATAGTGTCCTATATTAAGTTGATCTCTGCATGTAAATTATCTTTAGAAAACAGAAGGAAATTCTGGCAAACCTGTCTGCCACACTTGTTATCACTGATAAATTTCACTTTTGCTTTGCTTTTTGATATTATGTACAGCAGATATGGATCAAATGATATTCCAGAGAGCCTGCGTAATTTTTTGGCTTTAGAATTAGTTATAGTTCCACCTCTTTTTAATCCTGTAATCTATGGGTTAAATATTACGGCGGTACGTAAACAAGTTTTTACTTCATGTGCTGCAGCAAGAGTTAATGTTTCAGGAATTAAAAGGGGGTAACATTTAGTAAATAAATATTTCCTGTACCTATTTTATAAAAGGGATCATGTTATGCTGTTATTTATCTGTATTAAGTATTGTTTTATTCAATACTACATATTTTGCAAAATTGTATCTAATGAAATACAGGCTTTTTCTGTTATAAGAGAGAGTAAGAAATAAGTTGTTAGAGCCAACTCTGTTTACAGATTGCATTTATTTTTTACATATTTTTGGTTAATGTTGAAAGTTGAATTAAAGCTTCCCAATAAATCCAGCTTATTAGTTTTGAACAGTATAGTGAAATTCTGAATTTGAGTTCTGGTGCAGCTAATGGTAGATAGATAGTTCTTCCACTCAATTGGCTTTAGTAGTACATCAAAATGTCAAGAATTTGAATTTAAAAAGGCCTAATAATTTTTTTTGTAAAGTACATTATTACTCATGGCAAACTTGAAGAAAAATAAGTTTATTCAAGTGTGCTATTAGTATACATTTAAACTAAAAATAAGAAAGAATACTTTTAGTCTAATTTTTATGTACTTTTCAGAAATATGCTTAAAATTGCACTTAAGTACTTAAATACTGACAGAATTTTATACTTATTACAATTATACTTGCACTCAATATTTTGAATGAGACACATAGTATAATTAATACAGAGTATAATCCAGTATTCAAAGTGTTCACTTGGCTTGTAGTTGTGTTTACTCTTGATTAAGTAGACTATTAAATACTTTTGTCCACATAGTTTTACATTTTACATCTCACACGTTTGCAGAACGTTCTTGAATGAATGATCTATGGTTGAACTAGGAACTTTGATTAGCTGTTTTCAGTCAGGCGTACTGATGGGTCAGTCCTTGGCCAATGAAAGCTGTTTGGAGTTCAGACCTGAACTGTGCCATAATTCTGAAGGACAGGCTACGCAGGACTAGGGGTGAATTATTGGTTGGCTAGTATGGCTCCTTGTCATACACAGGCCGCATTTACACTGCAGGTCTTGATGCACAATTCCTATTTGGGTACTATCCATTTTTTTTTTGATGACCCACTTACATCATCTTTTAAAAGCGACCCGTATCTGATAATTGCATTCACACTGTACAGCGGCAAAACAGCCCAAGGTGTTCTGATTTGGAAAAGGAAGTAAAACGGCGTGATATGCAATGTATGCAGACAAGATGATTATCCAATGTTTTGCTTTTCACACTTTTCCACACATCTTTAAAGGTCAGCAAAACATTTCTCTCGCAAAGCGGAGAAAAAAGAGAGCAGCCATTGATCGTAGTTCGTGTCCACCTAAGGTGACGTCATTCACCTCTGTTACAACCTTTTTATAATATCGTACGACTCGCATTTACTGGAAAACGCGCATTTACTAGGCCGACGCAAATGCACGTATCTGATTCATATTTATCGGATTTATTACCACATATGAGTGAGGCCTGAATCCGATCTAAGGATATCAGAATTCATGCGTTTTTTTTTTTTTTCCTGCTTACACGTTTACATGTCATATCCGATCTGTGCCACATGAAAGGAAAAAAATCGGAATTGGGTCACTTGAAACATGCAGTGTAAAGGGGCCTTAAAGGGGTGGTAAAACATGATTTCACTTTTCTAACTTTAGCTAGTGTGTAATGTTGTTGTTTGATCATAAACATCTGCAAAGTTACAATGTTCAAAGTTTAAAGCAAAGGGAGATTTTAAGAGAGCTTTTAAAGAAATCAATTTCTAAGGACTACAGAAAACGGCCGGTAGGGGACTACAGCCTTTTCCTCCAGGTTTGCTGACATTAGCGGTCTCATTATTTACATAAACCCCTCCTCTGAAAATATTAAATAAAGGGGACGAGGCCATTTTTTATTGCTGTGGAATAGTAGGCTAGTGTACCGTTATTTTCATCCAGATTGCAGGTCCACTTTGTTTAGCCTTTCTAGGGACGGGGGAGTTAGGGATTAATGGTTAAAATTTTAAATTTCACTGTCTGTGCTGCATATTTTACGGAAAAAGCTCACAATCTTCACAAGTTCAATGCAGGATTCGCACAACGGCTTGTCCTGAAGTGGAGCAATTCCAACTTTAAAAACAGAAGCTGTTTACGGGCCATTATCTGTAAGTGTGATTTATCTTTCATCGATGTGTATCCCTGTAATTGATGTTTTAATAACACATTTTGGGAGAAGCACGTTCAGACAATTAAACCTAATTAAAAACAAGGATTAGGTTTAATTATCTGGAGCATGCTCAGATAATTAAACCTAATTGAACACGAGAGGAGCAAATTAAACAAATCAGTTTATCAACGATAGGAGGTGTATATATACAGCTGATTTACCTTCTTTCGTTGACAGTTTCTTAGCATTTTTGGTCTAGCGGTCTGTCACAACTCCAAACATCCTCTTCTGACGATGAAATCAGCTCGTGATTTCATCACAATCTGCCGACAATCTGCCCAATTTTTTGCCCAATAATCCCCATTGCCCAGGAAAAAAAGGGTCCCGCCACATCCATCGAGTTTCTCTGTATTAATTTAGATTCTGAAAAATTCCAGGCTTCACTACCAACCTCACTTGCATCTTTGGTTCACGCACTGGAGGACCAAATTACAATAACCATGGCGTGTCGCGACGAACTTGGGCTATGGATAACATTCCTTAACCAGTGGAACAATCTTGTTTCTTCCTCTGTTGACATCCAACTTTTCAAAGACGCAGCCCCTTCAATCGGCTTAGTTGGATGGCTAGTTGCATATTAGTGCATTGTGACAATGAGGCAACAGTCCAGTGCATTAATAAAGGCTGCTCTCATTCACCTGCTCTAATGCCCCTTCTAAGATGTCTCATCTGGATCTCAGCTTGTTATCAATTTATTATTACTGCAAAACATATGTCCCAGGGTTCGAAAACGTAATTGCTGACTCTGTCTCGTTTTGTTTCAGAAATTTAGGACATTGGCTCCAGAGGTGGATTATTTCCCAACTCCAGTACCTTATTATTCAGAACTGATATTTCCATAAACCACCTGCTAAAGGGCGTACATGGTGCGAATTTGGACACTCAGGAGGTTGTGAGATATTGCAGACGCTACGAGTCAGTTAATTTGATAATCTCATCAAATCAGCTGGTACATGACACGACTGCACTGCACGGTGAACCAGCGCCGATCACACGAGCTTTCGCATTAAACGCAGAGACCAGAGCTTTCAATGTTGCTGATAGCATCAGATACAAAAAAATTAAGAAAAAAATGTGTGTGCAAATTATTAAAACAAAAGACGAATAAAATATTTATCGAATTATTCATTAAATACTAATTTTATTATTATTATTATTATTACTTCTACAGTAGTTGTTACTAAATGGAGAGAGGAGACTAAAACTTACCAATAGCCAAGTGTAGTCGATGTCCAAAACACTGAAGTCGTGTCCAATTGTTTAGTGAAGTGGCTTTAACCATGTGTTTACCAATATCAGTTGTGATACACACTTGTCGGTCTTAACTCAGCCCCCAGGACGCGAGTGCTTCAATCATTCCTTGGGCAATAAATTCACCTGTATGGTCTTCAGAAAAGTAAGCTGTTTGGAGGCATTTGCTCTAAGGATTCCAGTCTTTTGTCAATAAAATGAACCGTGAGGCTCGGATAAGGCTCAAATGTTCGACTAGACCACAAATCAGAAGTAGAGGCGAAGAATTGTTCATTTTGCAACTGCTGTTCTACCTTCTCCCTGCACTCCGTATACAGACAGGGAATAGCGGTCTGTGAAAAATGCTTTCAGGCAGGTAGCTCGTATCTGGAGTCAAGAACGTGGATAAGCGTGGATAAGCTCCCTGAAAATTTTTAAACATGCTTAAATTATCTTACGGTCGGGAGGTGCTCCTAACGGGCTCTGCTTGTTTCGCATTTCCTCTTACACGCTGCAAGCCATGACCATAGGAGCATCCACCATGTCCACGCGATTTCCCCCGAGAGAAAAAAAATCATCTGCGAGTTCGTACATCAGCAAAAAAACGCCCGCCTTAAGACTCTCCCAGCAGCAGATTGAAGCTCTCGGAAGATGGTCTTCTCACGCTTTCCAAAGCTACATCTGGACTGACCAGTACCACATCAGGAAAGCTCACCAAACCCTTATTAATTAATAACACTCATTAATTAAAAAACAAACAAACAAACAAACAAAAAAAAAACCTTTCCTATCTTTTCTCCTTTTCCATCTAGCGAGGCTCACCCATCCAATACAGCGAGTCTTGATCTCCTGTTGGATGCTGCAAGAGCTCTCCCAGACAGTGGCTATGTTTTCCTCTTTTTCTGTCTGGCGAGGCTTACTCATCCGACGCCATGAGCTTGATCTCCTGTCGAATGCAGCAAAAGCCCTCTAGGCCAGCATCCATCCTTTTCTTTCTCTGACCAGCGAGGATTCCCTTTTTGATGCCTTCAGAATTGGTCTCCTATCAGATGCCACGAGGGCCCTCCAGGTTGCTATCAATCTTTTTTTCATTTTTTTTTTCCATCCAGCTTACTTGTCCGATACCGCGAGTCTTGATCTCCTTTCGGATGCTACAAGAGCTCTCCTGGACGAACATCCATGCTTTACCTTTCACCCGTCTGCCAGCTTACCCATCTGATACAGCAAGTCTTCGGGATACTCTGGGTTCGGGCAAAAAATTCAGAGCCTGGAGCCCTCCCCAGACAGCACTCCAAATACACATAATCTTAATTATACTCTATTTAACTTATGTAAGTGTGACCTCGTAAATAGTTTGTATTGTTAATTGTATGTTGTAGCAAGGACGTAAACAAATGACAACGCTGTTTGGCATGTACGATCACATTCTATGCTGGTACCTGGAGCGTATGATAACACATGTGATTAGATTGTTCAGTGATCAACTGCCAAATGCCAAATTCAAACATTTAAATCTGCTTTAGCAAATTGACTGGTGCTGAGCCAGAGACTGAGTGAGTGAGAGATTGACTGAGCTCAGAGTCTTTTAATGTTTATTTTAGGTTTCAAACACTTTAAATTACAATCACAAAAATGTCACATAATTGGTTGTAAATCAAGCAGTCCCCATCTCTGTCATTGTTGTAAATGGTGGCGCGGATGCCCCACAACCCATGATAACTTTACAGATCAACTAACACAATCATTTTCTACCCTGTTCACCCATGTAATGTCACATAAGGTGAATTCAGGGTGATTGGGACACTTTTCCCAAGTCATATCAATGCCAAAAAGTGTCGCAATCACTTTGAATTCAACCTATATCAGGAGAAGTTTATGATCTTGTGTTGTACATCCTCTGCTGCATTTACATCCAGCAGATGAATAATTTTAAGGGAAAAATAATTTGATTTTAAATTTCATGGCATAAACACATCTCAAAAAAGTTGGGACAAGGGCATGTTTACCACTGCGTGACATATCATATTTTTTATAAGAGTCTGCAAACGTCTGGGGACTGAGGAGACAAGTTGCTCAAGTTTAGGAATGGGAATGTTATCCCATTCTTGTCTAATACAGGCTTCTAGTTGCTCAACTGTCTTAGGTCTTCTTTGTTGCATCTTCCTCTTTATAATGCGCCAAATGTTTTCTATGGGTGAAAGATCTGGACTGAAGGCTGGCAATTTTGAGTACCCATACCCTTCTTCTACGCATTCATGATGTTGTAACTGATGCAATATGTGCTCTGGCATTTTCATGTTGGAAGTGCAAGGTCTTCACTGAAAGAGACGACATCTGGATAGGAGCATATGTTGTTCTAGAATTTGGATATACCTTTCTGCATTGATGGTGCATTTCCAGATGTATAAGCTGCCCATGCCACACGCACTCATGCAACCCTTATACCATCAGAGATACAGGCTTGTGAACTGAGCACTGATAACAACTTGGGTTAACCTTATATGTTGCAAATTGGTTCTCCAGCTGTTCCTTATGTAAATTTAAATTGTCCGGCCTCTTATTGCTACCTGTCCCAACTTTTTGGAATGTGTAGCTCACATGAAATCCAAAATGAACCAATATTTGGCATGACATTTCAAAATGTCTCACTTTCAACATCTGATATGTTATCTATATTCTATTGTGAATAAAATATAAGTTTATGAGATTTGTAAATTATTGCATTACTTTTTTATGCACAATTTGTACAGTGTCCCAACTTTTTTGGAATCGGGTTTGTAAATATTGGGGGACAATTTGTCCATTTCTAATTATTAGGGGTAATAATAAATCCTTTTGCTTATTTGCATTACCCTTCTGTATATCACTGTATGTCCTCACACAATCCTGCTTGTCAATTAGGCCAATTTCAAAATTCGGAAATTAAGTCACTGCTGTGTAAAGTTAGTTCCACTGTTGTGAGTTTAATACATGCTTGAAATATATGTCACGGAGTGACCTAAAATGGCGGAACCTAAAATGGCGGAAATTGTCCGCCCGGACCATTGTCCATGGAACACGTGACTAGTTCCGGTAACTGTTATTGGGAACAGGTGTGTGCATGGACGTGGCGATCGATGGTTGGACAAATTAGAGCAAAGGAGGCATATAAAGAAGGTAATGGGAGAACAGGAGAGGGGGAAGTTGATTCCGGCAAACGGGGGCGGAAGGAGGAAGTTGATTCGGGCCAACGCTGCAGGGTGAGTGAAGTTGATTTGGGCGATCGCGGTGGGTGAGACGGAGCGATCGGTGAATCAGAGGGACGGCTTGAGGCGGATGATACAGACTGGGCGAAGTGAGAACAAAGTACTGGGCTGAAGAAAACATGAGCTAAGTGTTTGAAACATTCGTTGTTGAAACAACTGTGTTGATATGTATTGTTACTGCCTTGGAGAAATTGTTTACATTAAGAAGGCATTGGGAACGTATTGAAAAGAGGAAGGAGCGTGCTGAAAGATCGTGGTCTTGACGTTTTCATATGGTCATCCTCTGCACTGACCCTTTCTACTATCCAGGACTTATTTCCCGGCCCAACGTGGTGATCCTGACCCTAATTCACCGTGAGTGTGTGTGGAGTACAGTGGGTGAGTCTTTCTTTTGATGTGTGTCCATCTGAAGAATTATAGTGTTATGCTGTGCAAACGTTGTCAGCGATCCCTCCCTAGGTCGAAGAGAAAGCCCTGCATCAGAGGAAGCACTAAAGCCGACATCTGTCTGACTACGGAGCTGTGAGTTGTATCTGAGAGCCCAGTGTACCGCCTGTATACTCACCTGTATGCCCAAAGCTAAGAGCCCAGTGTACCGCCTGTATACTCACCTGTATGCCCAAAGCTAAGAGCCCAGTGTACCGCCTGTATACTCACCTGCATGCCCAAAGCTAAGAGCCCAGTGTACTGCCTGTATACTCACCTGTATGCCCAAAGCTAAGAGCCCAGTGTACCGCCTGTATACTCACCTGCATGCCCAAAGCTAAGAGCCCAGTGTACCGCCCGTATACTCACCTGTATGCCCAAAGCTAAGAGCCCAGTGTACCGCCTGTATACTCACCTGTACGCCCAAAGTTAAGAGCCCAGTGTACCGCCTGTATACTCACCTGTATGCCCAAAGCTAAGAGCCCAGTGTACCGCCTGTATACTCACCTGTATGCCCAAAGCTAAGAGCCCAGTGTACCGCCTGTATACTCACCTGTATGCCCAAAGCTAAGAGCCCAGTGTACTGCCTGTATACTCACCTGTATGCCCAAAGCTAAGAGCCCAGTGTACCGCCTGTATACTCACCTGTATGCCCAAAGCTAAGAGCCCAGTGTACCGCCTGTATACTCACCTGTATGCCCAAAGCTAAGAGCCCAGTGTACCGCCTGTATACTCACCTGTATGCCCAAAGCTAAGAGCCCAGTGTACCGCCTGTATACTCACCTGTATGCCCAAAGCTAAGAGCCTAGTGTACCGCCTGTATACTCACCTGTATGCCCAAAGCTTAGAGCCCAGTGTACTGCCTGTATACTCACCTGTATGCCCAAAGCTTAGAGCCCAGTGTACCGCCTGTATACTCACCTGTATGCCCAAAGCTAAGAGCCCAGTGTACCGCCTGTATACTCACCTGTATGCCCAAAGCTAAGAGTCCAGTGTACCGCCTGTATACTCACCTGTATGCCCAAAGCTAAGAGCCCAGTGTACCGCCTGTATACTCACCTGTATGCCCAAAGCTAAGAGCCCAGTGTAACGCCTGTATACTCACCTGTATGTCCAAAGCTAAGAGCCCAGTGTACCGCCTGTATACTCACTTGTATGCCCAAAGCTAAGAGCCCAGTGGACCGCCTGTATACTCACTTGTACGCCCAAAGCCAAGAGCCCAGTGGACCGCCTGCATAGTCACCTGCAACCCTAGGCTGGTACGAAGAAGAGAGAGAGCTGGGAAGATCTGCTGGAAATCAGGAGCGACTCAGATCCCAAGGCCCCAGTCCTAGAGGGCTGGTTTCCCCCTTTTAGTATCCCTCCTTCCCCTTTCCATAAATCTCTTTTAAATTAATAAATATTGGTTCTTAACTTACCCGTCCTCGTCTGTCTGGTCATTGGGGTGTTTCTGGGACCTCCTCGGGGTGGAAACTAGGGGAGGAGCGGGACTCGCGCTAAGTGGCGGTCCGCTCCGGCCTGTGACAGATTTTGGCGCAGTCGGCAGGATTCCACCTCGAGTTGAGCGACCGAAATTCCCCAATGGCCGACCACGAGGTACCTGAGGCCCCACTCCGAGTCATGCCCGTGTTCATGGGCACCCCCTGGATCCAGAAGTATGGCGGAGCAGAGTCAGAGGTGAGATTTTCTGAGTGGAAAGCCCAGATAGAGTATCTGGCCGGAATCCAAGGGTTAAGTGCGTCCCAATATCAACAGTTTGTGTTGAACTCCCTAGAGGGGGAAGCCCGACGAGAAGTCCAGGCCGCCCCAGAAGCCGTCCGAGCCACCGCACAGTCTGTGTTTAACTTTCTGACCGAACGATATGGAGACACCACGGCGGTATCCGTCCTCCGAGCACATTTCTTTAATTGCAAACAGGGCCCTCGGCAGCCCATCCGAGCCTATGCGTTCCGACTGCGAGAGCAGTTCACCCGGTTGCAAGGAAGACGCGACCACGGGTTGGGAGAGGGAGAAACTCTGATGCGGGATCAATTCTTGCTAGGGCTAAGAGAAGGCCCGGTGCGACAGAGCCTGCGAGTGCAGTTTCGACGAGATCCAGAGATGACCTTTGAGGAGTTAAAGAAGGAAGCGGTGGCTCTGGAATCGGACCAGGCGGAAGTCGTTGATCCCCCAGTGTGTGCGGCCGTAAGTGGAGCAGCAGCAGCCGCAGTAGCCCCTGAGGGAGTAGATTGGAAACAGACCTTACGGACGGAGCTCCTACAAGACGTCCGCGAGCAAATGACAGCGCTGTCCAAGACACTCCTGGAGGAGTTGCGGCTAGGCGCATTAAGACAGGAGGTAAAGCCTGCCCCTCGGGAGCGAGCCTATTCAGGTGGAGGCCGAGACCTAGGGAGGCAACTAAGCCGGCCTGCCCACCCTCGATTTGAGTGGGATGAACAAGGACGACCCATTTGCAACCGTTGTGGTGAGCCCGGACACTACAGCCGGCAGTGTGGCTCCCGACGAAGCTCAGAAGGGGGTTTTTAGGTCAACCGGCCACTGTGGGTCGAGTGGTCGGGACCCCTGTAGAAGACCCATCTCCAGTAACTGGCTCGAAGGATAGATTGATTGGGCAAAGCCCTGTGGTGGAGGTCCAGGTATGTGGTACTAAGGTACAGTGTCTAGTAGATACCGGATCTCAAGTCACCCTGTTTTCGGAGAGCCTGTCGAAGGAGTTGTTTGGAAGACGAAGTATGCAGGAAACCGAGGCCCCTTGGCTGACATTGAAGGGTGCGAATGGGTTGGACATCCCCTACATTGGGTACCTATTGACTGATCTGAAGATCCATGGGATCACCGTGCCCCAGAAGGGGGTAGTCATCGTCCAGGATCATTGTTTGGGGACCCATCGAGCCCTTCTGGGCATGAACGTAATCTCGGAGTGCTGGGAAGAATTATTCTGGGCGAGGCCCGTAAAGTCGATACCACCTGCAGAGCAGCGAGAGTGGGAACGCATTGTGGCTGACTGTCGCCGGATACAGGCAGCTAGGGTCCGAAGAGACCGGGAAGATACCGGCCGAGTGGCCTGTCGCTATGCCTTGTCCGTGCCAGCTAGGAGTGAGGCCATTGTGTGGGTAAAAGTCCCCCAACAGAAATATGGGCCAGAAGGCTGGGTATTAGTGGAGCCCCATCTGGATTGTCAACATGTGGAAGTGGCCCGAGGGTTGGCAGTAGTCCGTCGAGGACGAGTTCCTGTGAAAGTACGCAACGAGAACCCCTATTCCATACACCTACATAGACATCAACGACTGGCCCGAGTGACGATGGTCGATCCTCATCAAGTAAGAGAAGAAAGAGATGTGAGCTTCCGGCAAGTGTGTCCTACCGTGGTTGAGGTGGCCTTAATTCAAACAGACTCGCCCCTGAAGATGGCTGGGGAAGAGACGCCCGGCCATTTGGTAGGTGAGTCCCTGCGGGGAGAAGAGTTGGAAGAGGCTCAGACACGTAAACTGCGAGAACTCCTGGTGAAGTGGCAACATATATTCTCTGCACATGATGAAGACTACGGATGTACCAATGTGGTGAAGCATCGAATTCCCACTGGGGAAGCTGGGCCCAGTCGCGAGAGATACCGTCCCATACCGCCCACCTTGTATTCTGAGGTACGAACCCTGTTGCAAGGACTGCTTGATCAAGGGATTGTTCGTGAAAGCAGTAGCCCCTGGGCAGCCCCCATAGTCTTGGTGCAGAAGAAGACGGGAGCCTGGAGGTTCTGCGTGGACTACCGGAAGTTAAATCAGGTGACTAAGAAGGACGCCTTTCCCTTACCTAGGATCGAGGATTCACTTACCAGTTTAACTCAGTCGGCCTGGTATTCCACGTTAGATCTGGCAAGCGGCTATTGGCAAGTGCAGGTGGAAGAGGCGGACAGAGAGAAGACCGCCTTCACGACCCCCTTCGGACTATTCGAGTGGGATCGGATGCCCTTCGGCCTTTGCAACGCTCCCGCTACGTTCCAGCGATTGATGCAGCGATGTTTGGGTGGTCAATTGATGGAGTCCACACTGGTATATCTGGATGATGTTATTGTTTATTCCCCAGACTTCGAGTCCCATTTGCACCATCTCGAGAAGGTCTTTCAAGCTATGGAGAAGTATGGGCTGAAGCTCCAACCAGACAAATGTCACCTGTTGCGGAGAGAAGTAAGGTTCCTGGGCCACTGTGTAAGCGCTGCTGGGGTCTCTGTGGACCCGGAGAAGGTTTCAGCGGTACGAGAGTGGAATGTCCCGAAGACCATGAGGCAAGTCAGATCCTTCTTGGGCTTTGTGGGGTATTATCGACGGTACATTAAAGACTTCTCTAAGATCGCAAAGCCCCTGAACCAACTTCTGTCCGGGACGGGACGCCCTCGAGGCCATGGATCTTCATCGATTGCTTGGGACTCTGAGTGTGGGAAAGCCTTTCAGCGGCTGAAACAAGAGCTGTTGCAAGCCCCGATCTTGGCCTATGCAGATTTTACCCAACCCTTCGTCCTGTACACAGATGCCAGGCCTGGTGGCAGTGTTGGCCCAACGACAGGAGGGGGTGGAACGTGTGATCGCCTACGCTAGTCGGAGCCTCCATCCAGCCGAAAGAAACGATGCCAACTATAGTTCCTTTAAGCTGGAGTTGTTGGCCTTGAAATGGGCGCTGAGCGAGAAATTTAAGGACTATCTGTGGGGCGCTAAGGTACAGGTAATCACTGACAACAACCCTCTTGTACACTTGCAGACAGCCAAGTTGGGAGCTGTGGAGCAGCGGTGGGTGGCACAGTTGGCCAACTATGAGTACGAGCTCCAGTACCGGCCTGGAAGAGAACATACAAATGCCGATGCTCTGTCCCGACTTCCGGAAGTAGAGAGCCTGAGGCGTCCACCTGAACAGCTACTAGACCAAGAGGAGAGGTATATGGTGGGCATTGTGGAGGCGCCGGGAGGCCAAAGAGAGGCGGTGCCGATAAGCTGGGGTTGGGACCCTCGCCGCTGGAGAGAGCGGCAGCAAGAAGACAGCGGGTTGAGAACGCTGAGCCGATGGATGGAACAGGGCCGAGGACCAACACAGGCGGAAAGGCAGGTTCAAGTGGGGATGGGGCGAAAATTGCTGGGACAGTGGACGAAGCTCCGATTGAGAGATGGGGTGATGTGTAGGACCATCAGAGACTCGGGGCTGGGAGAGGAGATCTGCCAGATTGTGGTACCGGAGGGCCAGGTACAAGCTTTACTGATGGCATATCATGCCCAGTTGGGACATCAAGGGCAAGAGAAGACGGTATCCCTATTACGCAGGCACTTCTATTGGCCAGGGCTGGAAGCATCCGTAAGTGCCTTCATCCAGGCATGTCCTCGCTGTACCTTGTTTAAATCTAGGAAGGAGCTCAGAGCCCCGATGGTCCCGATAAAGGCAAAAGCCCCCCTTCATATTGTGGCCATGGACTTTCTGACGTTGGGTAGACCAACGGATCGTTATCAGAGCATCCTCGTAATTACTGATCTATTCACCAAGTACGCCTGGGCCGTTCCAACTCTGGACCAGACTGCCAACACCACTGCCACTGCCTTATGGAGAGCCGTCTTTCAGCCGTTTGGGTGCCCTGAGTTTCTGCATTCCGATCAAGGGCCAAATTTCGAGTCCCGAGTGATCAAAGAACTGTGCCTATTATATGGTTGCACGAAAACTCACACCATGTCCTATCACCCCCAGGGGAACGGTGGGTGTGAACGACTTAATCAGACCTTGCTGGGCTTAATGGGCATGCTGGACCAAGAGCATCAGAGTGACTGGGTGAGTGCCTTACCAACCTTAGTCCAGGCGTATAATAATAGTGTACACAGCACCACGGGGTATGCCCCGACTTACCTGATGTTTGGCAGGCATATACGGCTACCAACGGACTTGATGTTGGGGACACCCGCGGCTGAGGAGGATGTGAGTCTGACGGAGTGGGTGGGGCGCCACCATCAACGCCTCCACTTCGCCTATGAACAAGTAACCAAGCGGATACAGGGTGCTGCAGAGAAAAATAAGAGGCTGTATGATCGAACGGCCCGAGAGGCCCCCCTGCTTCCGGGAGAACGAGTGTTGGCCCGAGACAACCGGCGGCAAGGGAAAGGAAAGTTGAGCGACCGGTGGGAAGCCATCCCGTATGTGATCCAGGGCCAGCAGCGGCCGGGACAACCGGTATACACGATCCGGCCAGAAGGAAAGGCTGGGCCGGACCGAGTGGTCCATCGAAACATGATTCGTCCCTGTCCGAATTATCCCAGACCCGTGGAAGAGGCCCCAAGGGAGCCTGTGCCTGCAGCCCCGTGGATCGGGGGCTGGGCCGTGGTGCCAAGAGACCCTGAGACTGTGGCCGCTAGGGTTGACCCGGTCTCGCCACCTCGACGGTCTCAACGGGAGAACCGAGGGCGGCCCCCTGTACAATACAGCGACTAGGCAGGTGATTCCCGTTCTAGGGACTAGAACGGTTTGGCGGGGGAGGATGTCACGGAGTGACCTAAAATGGCGGAACCTAAAATGGCGGAAATTGTCCGCCCGGACCATTGTCCATGGAACACGCGACTAGTTCCGGTAACTCCGGGCAACTAAAAGGGCGTGTTATTGGGAACAGGTGTGTGCATGGACGTGGCGATCGATGGTTGGACAAATTAGAGCAAAGGAGGCATATAAAGAAGGTAATGGGAGAACAGGAGAGGGGGAAGTTGATTCCGGCAAACGGGGGCGGAAGGAGGAAGTTGATTCGGGCCAACGCTGCAGGGTGAGTGAAGTTGATTTGGGCGATCGCGGTGGGTGAGACGGAGCGATCGGTGAATCAGAGGGACGGCTTGAGGCGGATGATACAGACTGGGCGAAGTGAGAACAAAGTACTGGGCTGAAGAAAACATGAGCTAAGTGTTTGAAACATTCGTTGTTGAAACAACTGTGTTGATATGTATTGTTACTGCCTTGGAGAAATTGTTTACATTAAGAAGGCATTGGGAACGTATTGAAAAGAGGAAGGAGCGTGCTGAAAGATCGTGGTCTTGACGTTTTCATATGGTCATCCTCTGCACTGACCCTTTCTACTATCCAGGACTTATTTCCCGGCCCAACGTGGTGATCCTGACCCTAATTCACCGTGAGTGTGTGTGGAGTACAGTGGGTGAGTCTTTCTTTTGATGTGTGTCCACCTGAAGAATTATAGTGTTGTGCTGTGCAAACGTTGTCAGCGATCCCTCCCTAGGTCGAAGAGAAAGCCCTGCATCAGAGGAAGCACTAAAGCCGACATCTGTCTGACTACGGAGCTGTGAGTTGTATCTGAGAGCCCAGTGTACCGCCTGTATACTCACCTGTATGCCCAAAGCTAAGAGCCCAGTGTACCGCCTGTATACTCACCTGTATGCCCAAAGCTAAGAGCCCAGTGTACCGCCTGTATACTCACCTGCATGCCCAAAGCTAAGAGCCCAGTGTACTGCCTGTATACTCACCTGTATGCCCAAAGCTAAGAGCCCAGTGTACCGCCTGTATACTCACCTGCATGCCCAAAGCTAAGAGCCCAGTGTACTGCCTGTATACTCACCTGTATGCCCGAAGCTAAGAGCCCAGTGTACCGCCTGTATACTCACCTGTATGCCCAAAGCTAAGAGCCCAGTGTACCGCCTGTATACTCACCTGTATGCCCAAAGCTAAGAGCCCAGTGTACCGCCTGTATACTCACCTGTATGCCCAAAGCTAAGAGCCCAGTGTACCGCCTGTATACTCACCTGTATGCCCAAAGCTAAGAGCCCAGTGTACCGCCTGTATACTCACCTGTATGCCCAAAGCTAAGAGCCCAGTGTACCGCCTGTATACTCACCTGTATGCCCAAAGCTAAGAGCCCAGTGTACCGCCTGTATACTCACCTGTATGCCCAAAGCTAAGAGCCCAGTGTACCGCCTGTATACTCACCTGTATGCCCAAAGCTAAGAGCCCAGTGTACCGCCTGTATACTCACCTGTATGCCCAAAGCTAAGAGCCCAGTGTACCGCCTGTATACTCACCTGTATGCCCAAAGCTAAGAGCCCAGTGTACCGCCTGTATACTCACCTGTATGCCCAAAGCTAAGAGCCCAGTGTACCGCCTGTATACTCACCTGTATGCCCAAAGCTAAGAGTCCAGTGTACCGCCTGTATACTCACCTGTATGCCCAAAGCTAAGAGCCCAGTGTACCGCCTGTATACTCACCTGTATGCCCAAAGCTAAGAGCCCAGTGTACCGCCTGTATACTCACCTGTATGTCCAAAGCTAAGAGCCCAGTGTACCGCCTGTATACTCACTTGTATGCCCAAAGCTAAGAGCCCAGTGGACCGCCTGTATACTCACTTGTACGCCCAAAGCCAAGAGCCCAGTGGACCGCCTGCATAGTCACCTGCAACCCTAGGCTGGTACGAAGAAGAGAGAGAGCTGGGAAGATCTGCTGGAAATCAGGAGCGACTCAGATCCCAAGGCCCCAGTCCTAGAGGGCTGGTTTCCCCCTTTTAGTATCCCTCCTTCCCCTTTCCATAAATCTCTTTTAAATTAATAAATATTGGTTCTTAACTTACCCGTCCTCGTCTGTCTGGTCATTGGGGTGTTTCTGGGACCTCCTCGGGGTGGAAACTAGGGGAGGAGCGGGACTCGCGCTAAGTGGCGGTCCGCTCCGGCCTGTGACATATACTGTATATAGCATGTATTAATCTCACGCTATATCCCGCATTATATTCTCAGGTCACAATGTATAGAACAGTCGTTGACATTGTCAGCTGTTATGCATTCATTCCTTCAGCATGGAGGAGTAGCTATTTGTTCCCCAAAGCACAGTGTGAGTTCCCATTCGAAAGGGATTGTCTGAGTTACAAATGTAAACATTTGCTTTGCTTTTTGATATCATAAATAGGAGATCTGGTGCAAATACAATTCCAGAGACTTGATTAGTTATAGTCCCACCTCTATTAAACCCACTAATCTATGAATTAAAAATTAGGGCAATGATAGAGCTATTTTACATGTACACCAATAATGTGAATATTGCCAATAATCAGACTTATTAGAATCTTAGAAAACATTTAATCCATTATAAATTATCAAACCACTGATTTTTATAAACCGTGGTTTTATTTATTTAAACATATGCTGTCTTTGAACACTTCTAGCGTACATTAACCTTTTTGTTGGTTCCCTGGTATTTGGCCTTACTCATCTCCCCCCCCCCCCCCCCAGAAATGCACTGAAAGGTGTTATTGGCTTTTCACATCATTGAATTGTGCATTATATGTTTATGTCACACAATTGTCAGCATGAACTCAGTTATCTTGAGCAGTTAGGTTTGTGGCTAAAACTAAGCCTCATCAAATTCCAGACTTAAATAGGATAGTTGTTGTAAAACTGTAGATCAACTTTAAAAAAATTAAAAAATCATTTTTCCTCACTTTACTTTTACATTCGTTGTGATTTTCATCTTGGGTGAACTATATCATCACAAAGGCCTCCATAGTGATTAAATTTCCCCTAGGTTTAAGCCTAGTCTCAGACAACTTAAACTGAGCAATATATAAGCAGGTGAGTAGCCATAGTACTTCCACTTGATAATTGTGAGAGTGTAAGATCACAACTCAAGGATGTTCAGTGGTAATTGTTGACTAGTGTTAACTCTTATTGTATTTTAAAAGCACGTGTCCCATATCTTTACATAATTTATATTTTCGAATTGAAGAGATTATGTCAGTTACTTGAAATACAGTTGTTGTTTTTAACTGCAACATTTTGAGGACATTTTGCATACGGACAAATTTAAGCTTAAAAAATTAAATATATGATGGATAATATGACGAATTTTGCAACTTACACTCTGATGGAACCACAAGACGCTAAAGCATACAGGTATATTTATTTTACATGCTTTTTTTTCATCTATGTTATGATACTGTTTGTGAACATTTGGCTAATTGTGGTCATTGTCTTGGAGAGAGCCCTTCATGAACCAATGTACATTTTTCTGTGCAATCTCTGTGTAAATGACATCTATGGAACAACAGCATTTTATCCTAAATTCTTGCATGATTTAATATTGAGTTCATATATAATTCCATCTTACATGTGTGCCTTCCAGGCCTTTGTTGTTTATACTTATGTTATGTGTGAATATTCTACATTAGTAGCAATGGCATATGATAGATATGTGGCCATATGTCAACCTTTAGACTATCACTCAAAGATGAACAAATATTCATGCAGTATATTACTTGTCTTATGTTGGTTCAAGCCATTTCTAATTATGTTCATTGCAGTTTTCTTGTCAAATAGGTTAGTACTCTGTAAAAATCATATTGACAAATTGTATTGTGACAACTGGTCAATTGTAAAACTCTCATGTGGATCAACCTTCGTCAATAACCTTTATGGATTCATTTTTATTTCATTATATTTTGGCCTTGTGATTGTAATTATGGTGTCCTATATTAAACTTATCATTGCATGTAAAGCATCATTGGAGTGCAGAAGGAAATTCTGGCAGACGTGTGTTCCTCATGTACTTTCATTGATAAATCTCACTGTTGCAATACTTTTCGATAACATCTATAACA
Organism: Pseudorasbora parva; assembly: GCF_024679245.1. Lineage (NCBI taxonomy): Eukaryota > Metazoa > Chordata > Actinopteri > Cypriniformes > Gobionidae > Pseudorasbora > Pseudorasbora parva. The sequence goes on from NC_090189.1 coordinate 20,025,567, forward strand.
GATATGGATCGAGTGATTTCCCTGCAAACCTGCGTCATTTTTTGGCTTTAGAGATGATTATTGTGCCGCCACTTTTCAATCCTGTGATCTATGGCTTAAAACTAACAGAAGTCCGCAAAAGAATCCTAAAATTATGTATGAATTGTACCAAAAAAATGACAGTATGAAGTAGTGGTGTGTATATATGCTGTAGTGTATTCTTTCAAAAAAAAAGGAAAACTGTTAACTGTTGCCCTTCCTTTGTAAAATAAAGGTAAAATGATTTATGCTTTATTTATTCTCATTATGCTGCATATCCATTTAATATTTTAGTAAGTGCTTGAGAAGGTGTTCATCGGGACTTCATTATATCACTCTGGGTTTATTTTGTAATGACTGAATGACTGCACGACGGAATATTTTATTTTTTTATTTTTTAAACATGATCTTGCTTGTAGATTAGGTTCCACTTAGAAATCAGCAAGATGAACAGCAACACTATTGAAATATTAAGTTATACATACAAATTGGGTATTAATCAGCAATCTGAGTTACTTTTTCTAGTTAGATAACATTATATAATAATAATACTATTAATAATAATAATAATAATAATAATAATAATAACTTTATTTTCTAAAGTGTAAAGATAAAAAGGTAAAAATACAAAATAAACCAACAATACTTCGAAAACCAGCTGGAGTGCCCTTGATTTCTAGAGGGCACTTCTCCTGTCTCCTTGGCTTTCCCACTTCCATCTGTGTCATTACCCTTGTTAACTCTGTCTATATGGCTGTTTCAGAATAGGAAATTAAATCTCCAGACTGTGAAGGATGCGTATGCACTACCAAATCTCGAAGAAACTTTTTCAGCTCTGACAGGGTTCAGATGGTTTTCTTTACTTGATTTAAAATCAGGATACTACCAGATAAAAGTTGAGGAGTCCGACAAAGCCAAAACCGCCTTTGTCTGTCTATTGGGGTTTTGGGAATTCAATCGGATGCCACAAGGTGTCACCAACGCACCAAGTACCTTCCAAAGATTGATGGAGAAGTGTATGGGGGACATTAATCTGGAGGAGGTACTAGTCTTTTTGGATGACTTGATAATATTCTCTGACACCCCGGAGGAGCATGAGAGACGGCTGCTAAATGTTCTATCTCGCCTCAAAGAGTACGGGCTGAACCTTTCTCTGGAGAAATGTTAATTTTTCCAGACCTCTGTTTGCTACCTAGGACATATTGTGTCAGAGCATGGAGTAGAGACAGACCCTGAAAAGATACAAGCTTTAAAAACCTGGCAGAGTCCCAACAATCTAAAAGAATTAAGGTCATTTTTGGGCTTCTCCGGCTACTATCGCCGGTTTATTAAGGATTATTCAAGGACAGTGAAACCGCTCAATGACCTTACCTCAGGGTATCTGCCACTAAGGAAAAGTAGTAAAAAGAGTAATGACAACGGTCAGAACTACAATCCTAAGGAGCCCTTCAGGGGTCATTAGACGCCTCTTTGTGAGTAAGCTTTCCATTCCATTATCGAGAAGCTAACTAGCGCGGCTGTCTTGGGTTTGGCTGACCCCAAACTCCCCTACTTTCTCTATACAGATGCTAGCACTAAAGGGCTGGGAGCTGCACTGTATCAAGACCAGGGTGGACAGATGCGTGCAATTGCATTTGTGAGCAGAGGGCTGTCACACAGTGAATCAAGGTATCCTGCTCACAAGCTTGAATTTCTTGCCCTAAAATGGGCGGTAACTGAAAAGTTTAGTGATTATGGCAGCTCATTCACTGTCATTACTGATAGCAACCCTCTCACTCATATTCTTACCACTGCAAGATTAGATGCTACTAGCTATTGGTGGCTTGCAGCTCTTTCAAATTTTTCGTTCAAGTTGGAGTACAGGGCAGGCAAGCTGAACGTCGATGCAGATAGCCTTTCAAGGCAACCTCAAGAGCCATTTCCAGAAAACCCTTTGTCCCAAAAAGAGCATGAAAGGACCCAACAATTCATACAGCATCAGCTTGCAGATGCTGATGATTCTGTCAGCACAACGGATGATGTAGTGAAGGCCATCTGTGAAAAGCACCTTGTTAGGCAGTCAGCTGGTGTTGAATCGAACATTGCTCTTGTAAGTTCCCTTGCACTACATCCCGACGCTGTACCTGATTGTTATGAACAAGACAATTCTGATTGGTTCCCCCGTTATGCATCACCTTTCAAAAGACAAGACCTTGGTGACAAACAAAGAGCTGATCCAATTATTCGAGAGGTGATTTGGAGTTGGGAGAGAAACCTTCACGAACAGTAAGGAAGGAACTTCCAGGATTTTCCTGGGAAAAACAGGCAGTGCTTTGTGAAGTTCGATGGCATGGTAATGGTGAAACAACAGCAGGCGATCATTGCTACTTCTGGAGTGGACCAGAGAGATGGACAGGCCTTTATGGCGTGGCACTTGCCATCCCAAGATGACAGTTATTGTTGCTTAAGCCCCCACCGATCTCGCTGATGAGGATGCAAAGAATGCCTTCTTTGACCAACTCCATCAGGCTGTTGACGAAGCCTCACGACACGACATCACCATCATCCTCACCGATGCCAACGCCACCCTGTCTAGCAGTTATCGGTCCACAGGCTCACATGTCGGGCACAACCTTTCTTGACAGGTCCACAAACAACAACGGTAACCAGAAGGGCTCCTTCTCTGCCACCATAACCTCTGCATTGCTGATACCTGGTTTTCCTGGAAGCTTATCCATCACTGGACATGGTACAGCCCAGATGGCAGAATTAGGAAGGCATTAGATCATATCCTCATCTCTCGATGCTGGAAGCAGTTTGTCATTAACTGCCGTGTGTACAGAAGAGCAGAGCTTGGCAACACAGACCGTCACCTGCTGATGGCCCAGCTTAAGTTAAAACTGCGAGCTAACCAGCACACCAAGACACAGCCTCGCCTGGACTCCTCCCTACTCAATGACTCAAGCATCGCCACCGACTTCAGTCACGTCATCCACACCAGCTTTGATAACCTGGCTACCGACAAGGTGAATGACTGGCAGACCTTCAAGGAAATTGTCATCCTGTCAGCTCACAATGTCTTCGGATGCTTTCGACCTTACCTGAAAAAGCCTTAGATATCAGAGTTGACACTTAACATCATCGACCGGCGGCATGAGCCCCGGCTCCGAGGTGACCTGACGGAGTATCAGCGACTGAACCACCAGGGCAATGTGGCTATAGCCGAGGATAGGGAGAAGTTCTGGCAAGCAGAAGCTAAACATCTAAAGTCCAAGGCTAATAACAACAATGAGCCGAGTCTGCTGCGCAAAGCTCGTAATGGCCCACGCATCAAGACAGCCATGGTGAAAGATTCTGATGGCATCCTTATAGAAACTGAAGCAAACTGCCTCGAAAGCTGGAAAGAGCACTTCAGCCTCCTTCTGCAGCATGGTACCTCCCCGGCTGATCCCGCCATCTCATCGGCTGCTAACGCTGCAGTCCCTAGTGCTATCTGCAGTACAGACCCTGTCACACCTGAGGAAGTCAGAGCCGCTCTGGAAAAACGTAACAACAGGAAAGCCCCCGGCATCTGTGCAATAACTGCTGAGATGCTAAAATCAGGTGGTGAAAGCATTGTCGAGTGGCTTACCCACATATTTAATGAGGTGTGGGAGACAGAGAGACTGCCAAATGACAAATGATGCCAAATGATGCCCTTCTGGAAATGTAAGGGTGGCAGGCTAGTCTGCGCCAACCACAGAGGCATTACCCTTCTCTCCATCCCTGGCAAGATCTTTACCAGGATCTTGCTCACCCATGCTCTCCTAGCCACCAGAAGCAGCCACCGTCCCCAGCAGGCTGGCTTCATGCCTTACCGCCCTACAACAGACCAAATCTCTGCTGTTCGCTTGCTAATTGAGAAGACCTATGAATTCCGTAAAGGCCGCCATCTTTACATTGGGTTCATAGATCTGAAGGCTGCCTTTGAAACCATTTGCCACACTTCACTGTGGAGTACCTTACACGCCCTTGGAGCACCACCCAAGATCGTTGCCCTGTTCAAGTTGCTTTATAGCAATGCTCAGAGCTGTGTCCGCATCAACCACAGAGTGTCAGACTGGTTTGCCATCTCAGTGGCATTCACCAGGGCTGCATGGCTGCTCTCGACCTCTTCAACTGCATCATTGACCATCTGATGTCCAGGGTTTGTGAGTGGGTTCCCAGAGTGTCATTCGGCAGTTACACCCTGACTGAACTGGAGTATGCTGATGACACCATCCTGCTAACCACATCCTACAGCCAGCTGAGAGATGGTCTGGGCATATACAGTGAAGAGGCTGAGAAGCTTGGCCTGGTGAGCTGGACTAAAACCAAGTTCATGTACATTGGTGACAGACTGCATCCACCTTCCCTGCGGCTTGGCAATGACACTATAGAGCCTGTCAAGAACTTTGTGTATCTGTGATCCATAGTGACAGAAAACGGGGACCTAAAACCAGAGATTACCCGCAGAAGAGCCATGGCTGCATCAGCCCTGCAGTCTATCTGGAAACCACTCTGGCTGCACCAGACCATCTCACGCATAAGAAGCTTCGGATTTACAACTCAGCAGTACTCTCCATCCTGCTTTATGGCTCAGAGACCTGGTCCTTAAATAAGACACTGCCTGCAAGATTAGATGGGTTTGATAGCAGGGCTCTCAGAATTATCGAGAACATCAGGTGGCCCCATCAGGTTTCCAATCAAGTGCTTAGAGGCTGCATATGCCAGCCCAGAGCATCCTGCCTGGCTGCGCAACGTCGCACCCGCTGGTTCAGCAATATCCTCCGCCTCCCTCCTGACGATCCAACAAGAGCCATTATCCAGTTTGATCCGAGAGCTGCAGGCTGAAGACGACCACAAGGTAAACCCCGCACAAGATGGCTTGACGTCCTTGCGGGCAACCCTCAACAACATGGAGTTGGTGTGGAGAATGCAGAGCAGCTGGCACGAGACTGTCAGCACTGGAAACAACTGGTTCATCTGGTCGACTCAACGCACAAGGAAAGGACACCCCCCTACCCCTTGCAGGAGCCAAAATATAATAGAAATAGAATATATACAGTGAGGAAATACATATATGAGGAATATATACTGCTATTTTGCAAGTTCTCCCACTTAGAAATCATGGAGGGGTCTGAAATTGTCACCGTGGGTGCATGTCCATTGTGAGAGACAAAATCAAAAAAAAAAAAAATTCTCCAGAAATCACAATGTATGATTTTTTTTAAACTATTTATTTGTATTTTACAGCTGCAAATAGGTATTTGAACACCTGAGAAAATCAATGTTAATATTTGGTACAGTAGCCTTTGTTTGCAATTACAGAGGTCAAACGTTTCCTGTAGTTTTTCACCAGGTTTGTACACACTGCACGAGGGAAATTGGCCCACTCCTCTACACAGATCTTCTCTAGATCAGTCAGGTTTCTGGCCTGTCGCTGAGAAACGCGCAGGGAGTTTGAGCTCCCTCCAAACATTCTTTATTGGGTTTAGGTCTGGAGACTGGCTAGGTCACGCCAGAAACTTCATATACTTCTTACAGAGCCACTCCTTGGTTATCCTGGCTGTGTGCTTCGGGTTATTGTCATGTTGGAAGACCCAGCCTCGACCCATCTTCAATGCTCTAACTGAGGGAAGGAGGTTGTTCCCCAAAATCTCGCAATACATGGCCCCGGTCATCCTCTCCTTAATACATTGCAGTCGTCCTGTCCCATGTGCAGAAAAACACCCCCAAAGCATGATGCTACCATGCTTCACAGTTGGGATGGTGTTCTTCAGATGGTACTCATCATTCTTCCTCCAAAGACGTTTAGTAGAATTATGACCAAAAAATTATATTTTGGTCTCATCTGACCACATGACTCCTTTGGATCATCCAAATGGTCATTGGTAAACTTAAGATGATCCTGGACATGTGCTGGTTTAACTGTTCAAGAGGCAAATGACCTGTGGGAAGAAACTGTTCCTATGCCTAGATGTTCTAGTGGCCAGTGATCGGAGTCGCCGTCCTGACGGTAACAGTTCAAACAGGAGGTGTCCGGGGTGAGTGGAGTCTGTGATGATTTTACCCGCTCTCTTCCTCACTCTGGAAGAGTACAGGTCCTGGAGGGTTGGCAGGTGGGCACCAATAATCCTCTCTGCAGTCCGGATGGTACGTTGCAGTCTCCTGATGTCTGATTTGGTAGCTGAACCAAACCAGACAGTGATGGAGGTGAATACAATAGACTCAATGAAAGCTGAGTAGAACTGAATCAGCAGGTCCTGTGGCAGGTTGAACTTCCTCAGCTGACGAAGGAAGTACAGTCTCTGCTGAGCCTTTTTCACATTGGAGTCAATGTGATTGTCCCACCTCAGGTCCTGAGAGATGGTAGTTTCCAGGAACCTGAGTGACTCCACTGCGTTCATGATGTCCACAGTGCTGTTCATGATGGTGAGTGGGGGGAGTGCTGGGCTGTTCATCCTGAAGTCCACTATCATCTCTACCGTTTTGAGCGCATTCAGCTCAAGGTTGTTATAACTGCACCAGACAGCCAGCTGTTCAACCTCCAGTCTGTAAGCAGATTTGTCACCGTTCTGGATAAGGCCGATGACAGATAACAGCTGTTATCTGGATAACAGCTCTTTGGTCTTGGCCATGTTAGTAGTTGGATTCTTACTGATTGTATGGGGTGGACAGGTGTCTTTATGCAGCTAACGACCTCAAACAGGTGCATCTAATTAGGATAAAAAATGGAGTGGAGGTGGACATTTTTATGGCAGACTAACAGGTCTTTAAAGGTCAGAATTATAGCTGATAGACTGGTGTTCACATACTTATTTTCAGTTGTATCATACAAATAAATAGTTAAAAAATCATATTGTGATTTCTGGATTTTTTTTTTTAGATTTGCGGATGACATTGTGATCTGTAGTGAGAGCAGGGAGCAGGTGGAGGAAAGTCTAGAGAGGTGGAGGTTTGCTCTGGAGAGAAGCGGAATGAAGATAAGTCGCAGCAAGACAAAACACAATAATGTGAATTAAATTAAGTTTTATTAAGTATTATTTTTCTTCTTATTTATTACCAAAAGTTTAATTCATACTGAAGGCCAGAGGGCGCCCTCGAGCGGAAACCCCACATTTGCCTATAATGAGGTAATATAATGACGTTTGTTTTCAGGAAATCTCTTATTTGAAGTTAACACTGTAGGATAAATAAACAGAAGATAGAAACGCTATGATTAAACATGACGACAATAAACATGGCTGCAGCAACATGGTGTATTTGAGAAAATTCTCTTGCGTTTTTTGTTTATTATCCTGCCATCTTTATGACATTTCCTCGCTGTCATGTCTTAGCTGTTGTCTCATCATCATATCAAAGTTGTCGTTGTTACAAACTGGTAAAAGAGTTTGTTTCACACACTTCAGAGAAAATCAGAGAAAATGCACAGTCATGGTAAATTTCCACACATAGTCAGTTAATCAGATGAACATATCCATAGATCACATGTTGAAGCTTTCACCCAAGAATTAGGCCCATAGCGACCTTCCAGATCTGGAGCAAGCACTTGAAAGCTTGTCAAGCTCTGTCTGACAAGTCCACCTATCTCTTAAGATGCCCATTGTAAACCACCTCAACACTGGTCTGTAACACTGAATACTGCACACATATACAGGTACATCGTCTCTCCAAAGTTGGAGCTGATTAAGCTCCAGTTCTAACTAGAATGTTCCACAAAACATTTGCTTCTATCTCAGTGACAGGTAAAGACAGGCAATAGTCATCTTGACTCTTTTTAGTGTTTCAGTAAAAGGAAATAAAAAATGAATAAAATATAATAAAAATGCAAGGCAAGAAACTATCAGTGGTTCCCTTTCGAGAGAGGTTCCTCGTATTACGTATGGGAAAAACTCCTTTTCTCGAGAATGTGAAGCAAAACTTTTAATAAAGGTATCTATGTAAAGCGCAGTGAGCTGCACGGCCATAGCCCAGCGCGAGGAGCGCTCTGATTGGCCGGGCTGCGGCAACTGCAGGAACCTATGGTGAGGCGGCTGAGAGGAACGAACCAATGGGGGGCGTTCCAGAAGCCCGCCGAAAAAGGTGCTTATATTTGCATACAGGAGGCTATATAAGACCCTAATTCGCCATAGGTGTCAGATTTTATCTCCTTCAGCGATACCTTCGCTGGTCTCCGGAAGAAGCACCGCCGTTGAAAAGGCACCAGCGGAACCTGCAGCTGAGGATGACGGACTCCCTCTCCGCCTTCTCTGCCGTTCCAGCTACGCCATCCGGCGTTATATATCCTTTAAACTGTGCAGTGTTACAAGCAGTGTTACAGCACAAGCAACCCGGCTAACAGGCCCCTATTACTAAGCGGCCAGCCCCCGAATCTAATTCAACCCCTGGCTTTACGAGCCCAGGCCTGGCAGGCCATTCCTGGTATATAATATTGGGTGTTGAACATATAAAACAAGGTTCTCGCTACAGTTTTGCTCGCAGACCCCGCGATTCAAGCCGTGGTCGAGCCCTCTGTAAGAAGCAGTGTCAGTCACGTGCTTCTCGCTGAGGCATTGAGACTGTTAAAGGAGAGAGCGGCGAAAACAGTACACCCGACGCTAGCGAGTCAGGTTTTTACTGTCGCTAATTCCTCATGCCGAAAATGGGTGGCGGTCTCAGGCCCATTTTCCAGGCATCTGAACAAAGCACTTATGACACGCTCGTTTCAAGGTGCTGACGGTGAAACAAATCCTCGCGCACATTCGCCCCGGGGATTGGGTTTTCTCAATAGATCTGAAAAACGCATACTTCACGTTACGATAACCCCCCACCCCCACTACAGGCCATTCTTGAGATTCGCCTTCGAGGGGCAGGCTTATCAGTACAGTCATTGTCATAGACTCAAGACTTACGGCATAAGAACCACCACGTCTTGATAATGTACATAAAATCGCTAGGGCAGCCGAGATCAGACTCTGTTCACTGCATGGCTAAGCATCTCCTTTTATGGGCAGAGCACAATCTGAGCTCCCTAAGGGCGGCTTACGTGCCAGGTATTCTGAATCAGGGTCCGGACATGTTATCCAGAGGACCCATGTCCCCAGGGGGATGGTCCCTTTACCCGCAAACAATTCAGCTTGCACAGCACACGCTGCCCAATATTTTTTCTGCAAACGCAGGGATGCCCTGGCCCATGTTGGCCCAGACTCCCTCTATATGTTCCCTCCGATCGCGATCCAGCTGCAGCCTGTGCTTTTTAATCGCCCCACTTTGGAAGAACCGCACATGGTTCTCCATACTGTTTCAGCTGTCAGACACAGCCCCATGCCTATTCTGCCAATGAAAGGGAAGGTCTGGCATCCCAATCCCGAGCTGTGGGCCCTCCACGTATGGCCCATCAACGGTATCCGGGAACCTCTCTGACAAGTTATGAACACTATTTCGGAAGCTAGAGCCCCTGCTATCTGGCAGCTCTGCTTTGAAGTGGTCAGTGGTTTTCTAACCAATGTGCTACGCGAAACATCGACGCACACTCATGCGAACTGGCGGAACCGCTCGCTTTCTCCAAGAGCTAATGGATGCGGGTCGTCCCCCCTCCATACTCGGGGTGTGTGTCTCCGCCATAGCAGCTAGCCACGCTCCTATCGCGGCACATTCACTAGGGAAAAGTGATCTTATTGTGTGTTTTCTTAAAGGGGCCAGGAGGTTCAGCCCGCCTTGCCCCTACCTCGGTCCCTATTTGGGACCTCGCCATGGTTTTGGAGGCCGTGAAGGGTTCCCCCTCCTAACCACTTCAGAACACGAGCTTGAAGCACATATCACTCAAAACCGTTTTTCTGCTGGCTGTGGCCTCGGTTAACCGAGTGGGTGGCTTACCTGCACTCTCCGTGAGCCCTTCCTGTCTTGAGTTTGGGTCCAGCAACTTCAAGGTTGTGCTCAAACCGAGGCATGGTTTTATGCTGAAAGTGCTATCAACCCCTTCAGTATGCAGGTCTTTGCACTGCTTAACCCGCGTCTCAGAGAGAATAAGACGCAAACCTATTCTGCCCAGTCAGAGCATTGAGATTGTATCTAGAGCGCTCCGCCCCCTTCAGGCAGTCGGATCAGCTCTTCATTGCTTCGGTGGCCGCACTAAAGTTTGTGCTGTCATGAAACAGTCTCTCACACTGGATAGTGGATGCAGTCCCACTAGCATATAGGTCCAGGACCTAACCTGTCCTACAGGCATTTAAGCCCACTCCTCTAGACGCATGGCCTCATCTTGGGCTTGGTCGTGTGACATTTCTTTGGAAGATATCTGTGCGGCGGCAGGCTGGGCCTCTCCGTCCACTTTTATCAGATTCTACAAGTTGGAGGTTCCAGCTCTACAAGCAGGGCTTCTCTCCATCTAGGCTCTATCTTGACCCTGGCAAACAGATTGCCTTACATTTTGGCCTGTACACATTAGTCCTTAAGCACTATTCATTCATCATGAGATCCGACTATGTCCAATCAGCTGTTCAAACGAACCGACTCTTCCGGTTCTTCATTCCCCTTATAAGCCGCCTCTGTCGGTGTCTCGGGGGTTTATAACATGTGCTTTGGGTATACTGGGTCAGTCAGCACACACGGCGCTTTACATTGTGTTCCCATACGTAATACGAGGAACCTCTCTCGAAAGGGAACGTACTCGGTTACTTTCGTAACCTCGGTTCCCTGAGAGAGAGGAACGAGTATTACGTTCCGTGCCGTGTTTATGCTTCTCAGGTATCGCTTCAGTCGATCTTAAAACCTGACACCTATGGCGAATTAGGGTCTTATATAGCCTCCTGTATGCAAATATAAGCACCTTTTTCGGCGGGCTTCTGGAACGCCCCCCATTGGTTCGTTCCTCTCAGCCGCCTCACCATAGGTTCCTGCAGTTGCCGCAGCCCGGCCAATCAGAGCGCTCCTCGCGCTGGGCTATGGCCGTGCAGCTCACTGCGCTTTACATAGATACCTTTATTAAAAGTTTTGCTTCACATTCTCGAGAAAAGGAGTTTTTCCCATACGTAATACGAGGAACCTCTCTCGAAAGGGAACCGAGGTTACGAAAGTAACCGAGTACGTTCTCTTAAGCAAAATCATAACTGGAAACAATCATTATAATAATACAGGAAGATAAACATTGATTAAGTCTTTGATTATGAATTTCATGGATTCCCCCTTTCACTTTAGCCCTTTTCACACTGCACGTCGGACCCGCAATATTCCCGGAACATTGCCGGGTCACCTTCTGTGTGAAAGCAACCACGTCCCGGCATTGATTACCGAATTGAACACGGGTCGGGGACCTAGTAACATTGCGGTATTCGACCCGGGACGAGCGCTGTGTGAACAAAAGCCGAAACTAATGCCGCAACGTGTACGTAGTTATCGTGCGACTCCTAGAGCTTGTTTTTTCAATAATACAACCCTGCAGTGCCAGAAGAGCTAGTCGGTGTTTTAAACGCAGAGAGTGTTCGTATACAAAAGAAACTAAAATTAAACAAGCAGAAATGTGCGCAAACTGGACACAAGTCGAGACCACGGAGCTCCTTACTATCCGCGCTGAAGCTGAGATCGCTCGCCATTATACGTCACATCAGGATGTCACGTGTCAACTCGTTCTGGGACCGTTAGGGTTGTGTGTGAAAGCGCACATATTACGGTATTTCGCTGGCAGTCGGTGCATACAGAATTACAGTATTTCAAAATCTTATATACACGCAAACATTATCTATTATGTATTACATTAGCGTTTGGTTAACTGTTGTGGAAAAACATATGATGTGTAACATTATATTAGATCAATGCAGTACAGTAGGTCTTAAGACCGTCTGTCATTAAGATCATTAATGCTAATCAATCATTGGAAAAAAGTTTAATATATATTTTTTCCTATAGATATAGGGTTTGACTTGGTGTGTGCCAAATTACCAGTGATTTTAAGGTATGGTTGCTATAGGTGATTTTGTTTTGGAACCTTCAGAAAACTTTACATTTTTAATGCTTTAAATGCTATTTATTTTCAATGCTTTAAAATACTATTTATGATAGATATATCCAGAAACATATATCTGTATACCGGATGAGTAGTCCATCTTCTTATTATGAATTAGTGGATCAGGTCTGTGTGAGAAGGGACCTGCCAGCCGGAAATAGGTTTACCCAGCAGGCCGATTCAGAACCCAAAAATATGGAAGTGTGAAATTGGCCTATGTTCTGGTTGAACCCTCCTTCTTCATCAAATTATGGACAAGATATTTTTCTCCTAGAGATTTCCCAAGAGAAAAAAAGGTGTTATAAATACAAGGCTTCCCTCAGTGAACAATTGATACTGATGCCTAAGAAACAGATTGTGTAATACAATTATGTATTTTATTGTTTTATGCATTTTATTAATACAGTTTTGTGTGCTTTTTCTATCGCATTTTTGATGGATAACATGTCATATCCTGTTATACTGACTCTCATGGTGCCCAAACAATCTAAGTCATATAGGCTAATATATTTCACATGTTTTCTTATCCTTTATCTGCTTATATTGTCAATTAATACATGTCTTGTTATAATTATTATCATGAAGAAAGCACTTCATGAACCAATGTACATATTTTTGTGTCATATATGTATTAATGGGATTTATGGAGCCACTGGATTCTACCCTAAGTTTCTGTCTGATTTAATATTGGATTCATATGTGATCTCCTCTCACATGTGTGCTCTGCAGATCTTTGTTATTTACAGCTCTTTACTGTGTGAGGTTACAATATTAACAGTGATGTCTTATGATAGATATGTAGCCATATGCAAACCTTTAGATTATCATTCCAGATTAACTAAAAACACCTGTGCAAAATTAATTCTGTTGTCATGGGTTGTTCCCAACTTTGTCTCAATTACAGCAATCCTGTTATCAAACTTGAGGCCATTTTGTAAATATCACATTGATAAATTATATTGTGATAACTGGTCAGTTGTAAAACTATCTTGTGCATCATCTTTTGTGAATAATGTCTATGGATATATTTTTGCTGTTTTATTTTTTAGCTGTGCAGTTATTATTATAGTGTCCTACGTAAAACTTATCTCTGCGTGTAAAGCATCTTTAGAAAACAGAAGGAAATTCTGGCAAACGTGTCTGCCACACATATTATCACTGATAAATTTCACTTTTGCTTTCCTTTTTGATATCACGTATAGCCGATATGGTGCAAATGACATTCCAGAGAGTCTGCGTAATTTTTTGGCTTTAGAATTAGTTATAGTTCCACCTCTTTTTAATCCTGTAATCTATGGATTAAATATTAGAGCTGTGCGCAGAGTTTTTATCTCATGTATTTCAGCAAAAGTGAATGTTTTAGAAGCTAAAAAGGCTTAAATTCATGACAATTACTTGATGTACATTTAATTTGTTTTATAAATTTTAAAAAATGTGCGAAAAACAGGTATGTATTTTTGTACAAGTCAGCATTATTTTTATGAACATCATTGAATATTTTCAACATTCAAAAAAACCCAAAAACAATTTGCTCTTTTTTTGTGCTCCCTTATCCACATAAAAATGTCTTGCTTACACCTTTTTTATTTTTTTCTGATGTTTGTCTAAATGGGATGTTGGTTTAAAAATAATCTGAATCATTCTCTTTTTTTTATTGTTTGGGGTTTCTCTATATTTTACTTTCTTTACATCGTACTTCTGTTTTACCTAAAATATTTGACAGCTATTTTATTTTTCAGTAAACTTTATTTTAAGTATTTGACATGTAATGTGATTATTGCCAATAATCAGACTCAATATAATTTCACGTATACCTTAAAACTATTATTCTGATAATAAATTAAAGGATTAAACCACTGATTTAGTAGTTTTTATTATTATTTTTTTTTTTTTAAATGCCACCTTCAAGCTCTTCCAGTGTACATTAATCTTTTTACCGGTTCCAGCCTTTCTCATTTTTTCAGAAATGCATTTGCAAAGTTTTTATTAGTGTTTCAAACCATTTAATATAATGTAAAAAAAAAAAAAAGTTGAGCTATCTTAAAAATAAAATCAGGTAATCAGGTATCACACTTAACCTTTTAAGTTATCTAATTCGCTCCAGTTATGCCAACTTGAAAAAACAAGGCAACCTATAACTCAACTTATTTATGTTAACTAATTCGCTCCAGTTAAGCCAAAAGAAAAAAACAGTCAGAGTTTTTCAAAGAAAAAAATAAATCACATTTGGGCGGTCAGCGGCAAGTTTTGATATCCTCAACATCAGTAAATGCAGCTGCAACAAAGGTGTTTATGTTGTAAAAAAAACTTTACAATCAGAGAAGAGCTAATTTTGACGGCTGCAAAAGATATTTGTGGCACTACAAATATCCCCCAAGCGAATGTACGAGGACTAAAACAAACTCCATTTACCAAAAAACACTCCATCTACAAACTTCAAAATCATCTGACATCATTATTTTATTTGACCTTTTTTTGGATAAAGAACCTTTGCATTAGTCATGGCATGTACGTTTTGTAAACACGGGGGGCGGGGGGGGGGGGTTCTTTTGCCTACATCTAGTGACATTTTCAGCGTTGTTGCGCTATCGCTGGTCCGCACAGAGCAGTGCAAGATGAGCAATTTAGGTTAAAAAGTGACCAATCGTTTCAACACGTTTGAACATATAACCCAACCCCATCCCATCCCTAAACCTACTAATTTGTGTGTTATATGATATAAAACGTCCCCGGTTACGTATGTAACCTTAGTTCCCTGAGCACAGGGAACGAGACGCTGCGTCAGCTGACGCTACGGGGAACGCCTTCAGCGTGAAAGGTGTCTGAAATCGCTAACAAATCACAATCCTACTGACCGTCGGAAGCTGGTGATGTCATCACCGTGCGACCAGGAAGTATAAAAGGGCACCGTGCCAACATGACTCTATCCGCTTCGTCTGAAGGGACTGTGGGCAGGCACACTTTGAAGCATGGCCATGTGACGCAGCGTCTCGTTCCCTGTTCTCAGGGAACTAAGGTTGCATACGTAACAGGGGACGTTCCCTTTCGAAAGGGAACTCGCGCTGCGTCAGCTGACGCTACGGGGAACAATATACCCACGCCGCCATGCTGAGGGGAGTGCACGCCCCTTACTGGCAGTGAGAACTGCCTGGACGAGAGTTCACAGAAAGTCTGATCCACTCCCCCTCTAGCCACACAGGCTGCCAGTGACATCATTCCCTACGGTCATAGCCCAAGCTATATGCCTAAGGGAGAACCTTATCAAGTTTTATCTGAGGTTTCCTACTCTCGGCTTGCTCGAGGGCCTGGGACCTACTACTTCGAAGGAAGGAGTCCCTTAAGGGAATGTGGCTAGGGGACCCGAGGGCGCCCCAGCCGTCACTAATTCGGGAAAACCTTCACCGAATGCCACCAGAGAGGCCTCACCTGGCATCACTTCTGTGGGACACCCCAGCTTGGCCAACCCTGTCTGTCAAAACAGAGCCTCCGGACATCGCTCTTACTCATGAGCATCCAGACTGAGGGACTGGAAACTGGCAATGTCCTCCTCAGACCGGAACTCGGAGACGGGAATCCTGGAGAGCAGTACTCAGCTTAGTGCTTCTTACCCTTGCCAGCGAGGAGAGTCTCTTCTGCTCGATTCTAGGATCTACTGAACACATTTATTACAGGGGTGCTCAGGAGGCCTAAAAAAGGCCTATGGACTGATCTACCCGGGAGGCCCCGAGGGGGCCTGCCCGTCTGATCAGACTCAAGCGGCCGTAAGCTTGCAGACGACCCTCAATGAGGGGAGCTCTTAAACAAGCCTAGAAGGTAAACCATGCTGTAGGCTAGCCAGTACCTGTCCTGAAGGGACTGCGCAGCAGAAACGAAGTCTCATCATGCTAGGGCATGAGCCCGCCCTTGAGTTATAACGGCCCAGGCCGGGACCCACCGGCGGGCAACCACTAGCTGTCAACACAAAGCCAGTTATATGTTCCCGCTCAAGGGAACCGTTTCCCCTCCAGGGAGGCCAGGAGGGGCCTCTACCTGGCACTGTTAGTGCTAGCTGTTAAGAGCCGCAGGAAGGTGGCTTTACTGGTTCCTCAGGGGGCCCATGAGGCTATAACGCCAGAAGCCACCCATGCTAATGGCTAGCTTGTCACCGAGACCTGGTCCGGGAATCCCCTCCCAAAAGGCCCAAAAAGGCCTGACAGCATAATACACTGGCCTACCGAGCGTCCCGGCTCGGGGGCTCACCCTCAGGCGGCCTGGAGAGGCCTGCTAACTGCCAGCCAATGTGCAAACTGTCGGGAGTTGCTGTGTTCCCGGGGCTCGCCTCCAGGGAGGCCTGTTTGATGCCCACGTATAGTCCGGTCTTCTAGGGCGGCCTGGAGAGGCCTATTGCCAAATGGCAGTTCCCTATTAGATTGGTGACAGACGGTGCTTATCCGATGGCAAATCCCACCTGAAACCCTGCAGGGCCGGGAAACGACCTTAGGACGGCCTGAAGCACCCACGCACACTGTTGCAAGACCTGGAAACTGGGGCTCACCCTACAGGAGGCCTAAAGCGGCCTAGATCCTGTCAACCAATGGTCGGAACCCTAGGTCACCCCCTCAGGGGACGCCATCTGAGGCGTGCTGAAACTCAGGCTGACAGTGGCTGTCTGCTGGCTGATGAGGACTGGATATCCAGTCACTACCTGGGGACTCATCCCCAGGGAGGCCGTAAGGGGCCTCCTCCTGTTGCGGGTGTCCCGCCTCTTCCGCGTCCTACTCCTCCGCGGAGGGGGCGCACGAGAGGCCACGCTACTGCGTTGGCCCAGTCGATGATCCTCGGATCTTGATGGGCCAGGGACACCCTCCTGCCTGGGCGCCACCCCAGACCTCAGCAGAATACACGTCCTATACGCCGCTGAGCGCGCCCTCGCCTCTCTGAACTTTCCCACCAACGCCTCGACGGAGGTGCCGAAAAGCTCAGAGGGCGAGACCGGGGCATCGAGGAGTGCCTTTGAGTGTGTGATGGCCGAACTCGCGGCCACACATTAATAAGGGTAACTCGCACAAATTCTTTCATTCACTCACAGCGCATACATTCTTCTCGAATACATTCCACTATAAATATTCATTCACATTGACAGTTATTTTCTTTTTATTGATTTACCTTTTAAGTTAATAGTATAGTATTTGGGGTTTGTTATATAGATTTATATAATAAAAATGCTACACATACTTTGTTTGACATATTTTCAATGCTTTATTTAGGTATTACTTTGTTTGTCAGTTTGGAGTCCACACTTACTGGCTTGCATTGTGCTATTTCTGATCCTTCTTTCTATTGAGTTAAAGTTACCGTGAGGTGGGTTGGAGTTGAGTGTACGTCCATCCATCGCCATGTTCTCGATGGGCAAAGGTTGACCATGCAGCAGTGGAGATTTATGGCCGGAGAGTTCCGCTAGTCGATACCAAGTGGAAGTGACTTCATGGGGGTGAAGGATGAGCATGGATGGCCTCATACTGGCTGTAAATGGAGTCCAGCATTTTGTGAAGCGAGTTCCATCGCGTCTCCACGGATGCTTTCAGTGTTTTTGGCAGACGATTCTGGTGATATGACTGCTTACAAATAAGTCACAAGCGTCTTAGCGGACTCAATGACACCAGGTACCTCTTCGGCAAACAAATAGTCCTCAACAGGTTTCCCAAGTGTGGTGTGAAATACTGTGTTCCGAATATGTGCTGCACAACTCAATCTCCTGGCTGTGCGGAGGGCCGCAAAAATTGCACCTCTGTCAGTTACATACACTAGTTTGGGAAATAACTCATCCAGTCCAAATTTGCAGAGTGCTTGGGCGATGGCTGGCCTGAGGTTGTCAGCTGTTTTATGTAAATTGCTGTCCCATTCAGCTGTACAGAGCACTAATGTATTGTCACACAGAGATATCCAATTTTTCGGAAATCATCCGTCCACAAATCCAGCTTCGCAGCCCCGTTGCTCTCGGCCAATTGTTCCCTCTGCTCTGGAATTATGTTTAGTCTTTTGTCCTCGGCATATTAAGTGATCCTACGGGAGACAGTAGTTGGATCGGGCAGAAGCTGATGCGCGTCCACAAGGCCATCTCGTGCCCCAATGTCTAGTAAGCCCTGTGCCACTTCCAAAAATCCTTCGCCGCACACAGTCTCAAATGATCTAACATCTCGGCACACAAATTACACAGCAAATTGTGTTATCGCCTCCTTGTCTTCCTCTCTTGGAGGTTTGTAGCCTTTGGCAAAGTACCTGTCAATTGTCGCACTGGCAACCTCTGCTGTGCTCCTGCAAGTCTCGACATGCTTTCTAAGAGAAGACGTGTCCAGCTTCCGGCTATCAAACGCTAAAACTTTATGGCATGCTTTCCAAGCCACAAAGCCGCTTATGATGTTATTTTCCTGATCTCTTATTAGACCAAATTTTCTCCACACATCTGATTTTGCCTTTAAAGACTCGTTGTCCACAATTTTATCTACTCCTTTTGCCAACTTTACTTTTACCTCATCTATAGCAACGCTCTACAATCCAACTACGAGAAGCAGAAGTCGCACTGTCGCTTTGGTGGTGACGTGATGGGTCAAAATGTCATATCGTTGTTGCGTATGTGTAATGGTCATTTAGACAAACAACTATTGCACATATTTTTCATCTGCGCTACTACCCGCCCGCGAGGAGTTAATTATCCGGCCGCATCCCCGCCCGTGAATTTGATCAATATCACAATCCACCCGTTTTGTTGCAGGACTCTGATATACACGCAAACATTATCTGTTATTTCTTACATTAACGTTAGGTTAACTGTTGTGGAAAAACATATGATGTGTAACATTATGTTAGATCCATGCAGTACAGTAGGTCTTAAGGCTGTCTGCCCCATTAATGTTAATCAATCATTGGAAAAAAGTTAAATATATATTTTTTTCCCTAAAGATAGGGTTTGACTTGGTGTGTGCCAAATTACCAGTGATTTTAAGGTATGATTTCAAAAATGACAGCTAGCTCTATTAATTGAAAAAAAAAGTGTAGCTCAATCAATTTTTTTTTTTTTTTTTTTTTTTTTTTTTTGCTCGTTTGTGACTCATTTTGGCAGACCGGTCACATATGTATCATGTATTAATCTCACAACATTAGGGGTGTAACGATTCATTTTAACAACAATTTGATTCGGCTGAAATAAAACAGTCACACTGATTTACATTTTTGGCTAAAAAGTTACTGAATCGATTTCAAGTCACTGAATTGTTTCGGATCATATCGTTCTAAATGAACGTCCTTAAATCGTATCGACAACCCCAAATCATGATACGAATCGAAACGTTGTTAAACGAATCGTTACAACCATAATATTTACACATTTTAAGATGATTTAAGATGACCGGAGCATATGCAAGTGAATGAAATTAAATATCATTGAGAGATGACAGAAGTTTTGCTATTTATGATAGATATATCCAGAAACATATATCTGTAAACCGGATGAGTAGTCCATCTTCTTATTATGAATTAGTGGATCAGGGCTGCATTTCCCGAAACGTTCTTAACTCTACGTCATTCTTAAGTTATACCTTAAGGTATCCCTTAACGTTAATATGTGTTTCCCGAAACGAACTTAGTTAAGAATACCTTCTTTAAGTCATACTTTCGTAAGGTTGGTCTGGACCACTCTTAGCTATACCTTATCACTATTAACAGTTCATTCCACTAGTGGCCACCACTGTGCATAGACTGCTTTATATGTCAGTCTATACGAATATAATTCCGAACTTGCAATATACACCCAGTGTTCAATAAGGCTAATTGAATTGTTGTTGTTTTTTTATGCAAGGATTAAAATTGTCATAAAAAATGTCATTACAAACACTTATGGTTGTTAGCTTTTTAATGATATTATTATCCAAAGGTACATCACCTGGCTAACCATTAGACAGGAAAGGCTTAGGAGCTTATTTAAAGGAAATGATTGTGGAAGAGAGTTTAGTCAAACTTTGGCAGGGAGGCAGCGAATAGAATTGTGCTAAATCAAAGACGGCGCCGTCCGCGGAGCCATTTAGTGTATGTGCAATTTCATACATGAAAACTTTAGTCCCCTGGCTACCATGTCAGAAGCTGCTATTAAAAGAAACCTACCACGAAAGCAAATTCAGCAGCTTTTAGATCTTGTTGGACCAACTTTGTCGAGACACAGCTACTCCCTCAGCCCTAAAATCGGCTGCTGGCGGCTCTTCTCTTTCTTTCTTTTTTCTCCGCCATATAGTAGGCTAGCAGCTGATTATATGTTTTGCGTGTTGCGTTTTTATTGACTAGGCCATCTAATAATTTAGTTATTTACACAATAATGTGATGCAGCTGCTACATGGGCAATCATCCCTGGTTGTGGAGTAAATCAAGACACTGTGGAAAATATATTGTAATAATTTAAATGACGCGTGATGCTCATGATGCGGTTGAGCATGAGATTGCTTGTTCGTGCACTCATTTCAGAATTATGTAAAATTTAGGTGCAATTTTTTATGATAAAGGAAAGTTCAACTATTTCTGAAGTGCTTCTTTTATAAAGAGCATATTTTTTTCGCATAACGCAGTGAAACAGCCCCTGAATAGAAATAATCGATTATTGAGCGATAATCGATATCGATATAAGCCAATTCAGCACCGCCGCCACGGACAGCACCCGCTAACGTCGCACTTAAGAAGGTATACCTTAAGCGACCTCCTAAGGTATAGTTCGGGGAACACACCTAGAAATGGTATACCTTCAGTTAAGTTAAACCTTTAGAGTCTTCGTAGCGCTCTAAGAGACAACGTTATCGGGAAATGCAGCCCTGGTCTGTGTGAGAAGGGACCTGCCAGCCGGAAATAGGTTTACCCAGCAGGCCGATTCAGAACTCAAAAATATGGAAGTGTGAAATTGGCCTATGTTCTGGTTGAACCCTCCTTCTTCATCAAATTATGGACAAGATATTTTTCTCCTAGAGATTTCCCAAGAGAAAAAAGGGTGTTATAAATACAAGGCTTCCCTCAGTGAACAACTGATACTGATGCCTAAGAAACAGATTGTGTAATACAATTAAGTATTTTATTAATATAGTTTTGTGTGCTTTTTCTATCGCATTTTTTATGGATAACATGTCTTATCCTGTTATACTGACTCTCATGGTGCCCAAAGAATCGAAGTCATTTAGGCTAATATATTTCACATGTTTTCTTATCCTTTTTCTGCTTATATTGTCAATTAATACATGTCTTGTTATAATTATTATCATGAAGAAAGCACTTCATGAACCAATGTACATATTTTTGTGTCATATATGTATTAATGGGATTTATGGAGCCACAGGATTCTACCCAAAGTTTCTGTCTGATTTAATATTGGATTCATATGTGATCTCCTCTCACATGTGTGCTCTGCAGATCTTTGTTATTTACAGCTCTTTACTGTGTGAGGTTACAATATTAACAGTGATGTCTTATGATAGATATGTAGCTATATGCAAACCTTTAGATTATCATTCCAGATTAACTAAAAACACTTGTGCGAAATTAATTCTGTTTTCATGGGTTGTTCCCAACTGTGTCTTAATTACAGCAATCCTGTTATCAAACTTGAGGCCATTTTGTAAATATCACATTGATAAATTATATTGTGATAACTGGTCAGTTGTAAAGCTGTCTTGTGCATCATCCTTTGTGAATAATGTCTATGGATATATTTTTGCTGTTTTATTTTTTAGCTGTACAGTTATTATTATAGTGTCCTACGTAAAACTGATCTCTGCATGTAAAGCATCTTTAGAAAACAGAAGGAAATTCTGGCAAACGTGTCTGCCACACATATTATCACTGATAAATTTCACTTTTGCTTTGCTTTTTGATATCACGTATAGCCGATATGGTGCAAATGACATTCCAGAGAGTCTGCGTAATTTTTTGGCTTTAGAATTAGTTATAGTTCCACCTCTTTTTAATCCTGTAATCTATGGGTTAAATATTAGAGCAGTGCGCAGAGTTTTTATCTCATGTATTTCAGCAAAAGTGCATGTTTTAGAAGCTAAAAAGGCTTAAATTAATGACTATTGATGTACATGTAATTTGTTCTATAAATTATTACAACAAAATGTAAGAAAAACAACCATGTACAAACTGTCAGAATTATTTTTATGAACATCACTGAATATTTTCAACATTCAAAAAAAAAAAAAAAAAAAAAACATTTTGGCCTTTTTTGTGCTCCCTTATCCACACAAAAAAATGTCTTGCTTACACTTTTTTTTTTTTTTTTTTTTTTTTTTTGCTGATGTTTGTCTAAATGGGATGTTGGTTTGAAAATAATCTGAATCATTCTCTTTTTTTATTGTTTGGGGTTTTCCTACATTTTACTTTCTTTACATTGTACTTCTATTTTACCTAAAATATTTGGCAGCTATTTTATTTTTAAGTAAACTTTATTTTAAGTATTTGACATGTAATGTGATTATTGCCAATAATCAGATTTATATAATTTCATGTATACCTTAAAACTATTATTCTGATAATAAATTAAAGGATTAAACCACTGATTTAGTTGTTTTTATTTATTTATTTATTTTTTAAATGCCACCTTCAAGCTCTTCCAGTGTACATTAATCTTTTTACCGGTTCCCTAGCCTTTCTCATTTTTTCAGAAATGCATTTGCAAAGTTGTTATTAGTGTTTCAAACCATTTAATATAATGTAAAAAAAAAAAAAAAAAAAAAAAAAGTTTAACTATCTTAAAAATAAAATCAGGTAATCAGGTATCACACTTAACCTTTTAAGTTAACTAATTCGCTCCAGTTATGCCAACTTGAAAAAATAAGGAAACCTATAACTCAACTTATTTATGTTAACTAATTCGCTCCAGTTAAGCCAAAAGAAAAAAACAGGAGTTTTTCGAAGAAAAAAAAAATCACATTTGGGCGGTCAGCAGCAAGTTTTGATATCCTCAACATCAGTAAATAGCGGCAACAAAGATGTCATATGCTGCTCACCATATAGCTAAAGCTAAAAAAAAAAACTTTACAATCAGAGAAGAGCTAATTTTGCCGGCTGCAAAAGATATTTGTGGGACTACAAATATCCCCAAGTGAATGTACGAGGACTAATACAAACTCCCATTACCAAAAAAAACACATCATCTACAAACTTCAAAATCATCTGACATCTATCTTTTTTGGATAAAGAACCTTTGTATTAGTCTTTGCATGTACGTTTTGTAAACAGGGGGGGGGGGGGGTTCTTTTGCCTACATCTAGTGACATTTTCAGCGTTGTTGCGCTATCGCTGGTCCGCGCAGAGCAGTGCTAGATGAGCAATTTAGGTTAAAAAGTGACCAATCGTTTCAACACGTTTGAACATATAACCCAACCCTATCCCATCCCTAAACCTACTAATTTGTGTGTTATATGATATAAAACACAGGATATAAAAGGCAGATACAACTGCATGCACAATTTATTTAAAAAAGTACAATTATTCCAAGTGTTCTGAGGCCAAACGATTGATTTTTGTGAAGAAAATCCCAAAAAGCGATCAGGGTCTCCATCCGCCGAAGATCAGGCACAAATTAAATCTCAAAAATTGCCACCTGAAGAATCGTTATGCCAGATTTCATAGTGAAATTGCATTGGCTCTCGTATGTCTCGTGACCAATTGGGTCATTGCATCAGCATTGATTGTAAAATGCCATTGGCTCTCCTGTGTCTCATGACCGCTTGTGTCATGCTCAAGAGTCAGAGGTATCATTTGAAGGAGATATGAATGGAGCAGCGGGATCATCATTTCAGCGATTAAAGCATTAAGATCAACTCTGTTCTATGTTAGGTATTGAAGTATTAATACCTATGACTACTTTTATTTGCCTGTTACATGTTTTATATTGTTGAGAAGTGGGTAGGTTTAGGGTAGGAGTTGGGTTAACTTAGTTGGGTTAATTTAAATAAACCCTAAGTAAGGCCAATAAAACAATTTTGTTAGCAACATGTTTGGAGTATTCTAGTTTAGTTAACTCAAGATAATAAATAAACTGAATCATCCTACAAAATAATGTTTGTTCAAGCTATTTTTACATTTGTTAGAAGAATGTCTAGGTTACTAATATAATGGAGACATTACTTCAGAACTGAACTGAGGAAACTCTCCTGAGAGACCATTCACCTTTGAGTGTGTGATTTAGCTGTACAGTTATAAGGGCAACTCACACAAATTCTTTCATTCACTCAAAGCGCATACATTCTTCTCGAATACATTCCACTATATATATTCATTCACATTGACAGTTATTTTCTTTTTGTTGATTTAACTTTTAAGTTAATAGTATAGTATTTGAGGTTTGTTATATAGATTTATATAATAAAAATGCTACACATACTTTGTTTGACATATTTTCAATGCTTTATTTAGGTATTACTTTGTTTGTCAATTTGGAGTCCACACGTACTGGCTTGCATTGTGCTATTTCTGATCCTTGTTTCTATTGAGTTAAAGTTACCGTGAGTTGGGTTGGAGTTGAGTGTACGTCCATCCATCGCCATGTTCTCGATGGGCAAAATGTTGATGATCATCCAGCAGTGGAGATTTATGGCCGGAGAGTTCTGCTAGTCAATACCAAGTGGAAGTGACTTCATGGGGGTGAAGGAAATTGAATTTGATTTGTGGAGGTTTACTAGTTTTTATCTTTAACATTTATTGGTTTGCATTATTATTATTTTGAGTTGTCTGCCTTCGTCTTCAGGCAGGATATGCAGAGTCCGGCCCTCAGATTGCGAGCTATGAACGGGCCAAAAGTACTATGCCAAAGTACTTTATTGCTTGTTGGGTTGTTAATAAGTGGATAATTGTCACAGTCTGTCAACAGATCACTGCTGTTCATTCTTAATCTATTCAGTAAGTCACTTGTATATCACTGGGGAAGCGTGTCTATTTCAACCAGAAAGAAATGCTATGGAGACCACATCCTGCTCGATATGGAGGTAACGTGGAGTTACAGATATGGACTGGCTATTAGGGTATATTGAAGATCTTTGTGGTAGATCCTGCCTTTCTAGGGTGCGATCAATACCATAAAGAGATCGCAGAGCAGACTTCTGCTGAGGGAAAGACAAAGGCACACCGAAAGGGAAGCTGTACTGTGGAAAAATACACATATGGGATCACCCAAAGGGGAATCACAACACATGGGCACCTAGTCCAACACAGGGGCTGACCTTCTGGTCATACACACAAGTGATAGACCCCTAGCATCGGCAACTCCGCCAACGCCTGACTGCCAAAGGGTGCTGAAGGAACTCCATACATGGTTCATAATGTGAGAAACTCATCTGAGAGCAAGATTATATATACACTTATATCCTGTCCTTGGAGGGGAATGGCATTGCAAGTGAGACAGTGAGTGCCCTCGCCCATTAGCTGTTTGTAGCCAATAAATCGGAAGATACAGGCTCTACTCAGAAATTGTAGAACTTTGCAAATGTGTTAGGTGTTGCCCAGCCTACAGCTCTACAGATGTAGGTCAGTGAGGCACCGTACACTAGTGCCCAGGAGGAGGCAATACTCAGAGTGAAGTGAGCCCTCACACCCAGGGGGGAAGATCCAAATGTGAGTACGACAGGTTTATTCAATAGATATACTCAGAAATTGTAGATGGAAAGGGAAGAGAAGCAGGGGTAGCTCAGTGATGCAGGGACTGCAATGGGCAAACGAAGGCAGGCATCAAGTGCAAAACACATTGAAAAAAACCACAAAGCTCCGGAAAGACCACGTCCAGAAGACAGCAGCGAGAGTACGACTGAGCCCCTGTAGCTGCTGCAACGATCTGACAAGCAGTGTCCTGCAAGCACACACATTTAATAGGATGTTAAATAAGGAGCAGCTGCTGTTGATAATGATCAGCACTCAACAAGGTAACGCTCAACCCATACACATACTCAAGCCCGAGTCATTGGGTGCGTTTACATGCACGTTCTTAAGCCGATTATGCTTAATAAGCCGACAATGAACATGATCATTGAATGTAAACACAGTAACCCATTTTCTTTCTGTCGGCTTAATGAAGTGCGCATGTGTGATAGGTGACAAAAATGCAAACGTAGAACAGATTTAAATGCACCCAGACAGAGCGAGCCAGCGTTTTGCATGGAATAAGGACATATATCGCAAAAGCAGACTCTTTTAAGGGGGGGGGGGGGGCACTCAGTTTCAGTCAACCTCATGTCACTCTTAAGTACCTATAGAGTAGTATTGCATCCTTCATATCTCCGAAAAGTCTTTAGTTTTATTATACTTATAAAAGAAATATAGGCTGTACCGAGTCTTTCCGAAAAAAACGAGCGGCTGGAGGCGTATCGTGTGGGCGGAGCTAAAGAATGACGAGCGCGCACAAAGCGGTGACGTCCTCAAGCTTGGAGAAGAAAACGTTACTCTAATAAACCATGGCTATCAATCATATTCAACTAATACATATATGATCCAGAATCAGATCCAGAGGCTGAAATAAATTGAACAGCTGTATCTCCTAGGAGAAGCAAAAACAGAAGGATGTCCGTCTCTGTGGTATGTAATGTAATTAGTGGCCTGTCAACATTTGTGTGGGTTTACTCGTGGTTTATGATGACATGATTTGGTTTATGGACTATTGTATGCGACTAAACATTAGCAGTAGCAAGCAAAACAGTTTTGCATGTCAGATTAGTGTAACGTTATACATAGAACAACAATGGAGTGACGTTATTGCTTCTGAATGATGAAGCACGCTTTGTGAGAACCTCCCCGAGGTTTATGTTTGGGTGGTTTTACAATAAACAAACTGACACCTATATTGGTCAGCTAAACAAATGTATTTAAACACACACCATAGATTGCATGCTCCATTGATAAATTAACTTAGAGCCCTGCACGGGCCTCAAATCTAGGCCCTAGCCCGGCCCTGGCCCAAGACGCTGAGGCCCTAGCCCGGCCCGTGTCCGACAACTTATCAAAATTCTCGGCCCAAGTCCGACTGGAGCCCGTGTTTTTGTTGTTGTTGTTGTTGTTTTTTTTAATAGTTGCAGCCATTAAAATAGTTCTGTTTTGGTTTTAATGTCAAAGTAGTTATATTTCGTTTCGTTTTCTTTATTAAGTTAATTTAAAAAAATGTTTAGAGCATTTGTTTGTTTGTTAAATTAAAGTTTAATTTTTTTTTTTTTTTAAGTGATGACCAAGCGGCCAGCGGCCGACAGTGAGTTAACCACATATTTAATCGATTTAGTCTCTCAAATCAACTCTTGACTTGTCTTGCCTATAATAAAATCCGTAGATATAAAACACTTCAAGCATCACAATGTTAGTTAATTTCGCCTACTATTACCACCACAGTAAAAGGCATTTTTAAGATAATTTAGTCTCATTCATTTTTATTGAAGATGAGTGCTGCAGCACCAGCATATCTATCTGACTAGCCTACAACATATAGCCCATAACACGCTCTCGCACGTTTATTTTTTAACCGTTTGCCAGGAGTAAAATTTATACATGTGGTTTAAACAACCAGATAGGCTACATTTACATTTGTCCGGTTTCTGAAATGCTTTCATCCTTCTGAATTGGTTTGTTTAGTGATCGGAATTAAATAGGCTACGTCTCGAAAGAATCTCGGGACTACTCCTGGTCATTTCGCAATCAGATAAATACCTGGTCAGAGAAAACGAATGAAGGAACCAGTTGTGAAAAGGCCATAACGCCGGGGACACACTGCAAGCGTGTCCTGAGCGTCTCGGCTGCGTGGCGTGTCGGTTTTTATTTTGGCTCCCATGTTAACCGGTTAGAGCTTGCATAGCCTACTGCCTGCGTCGGTCCGAGCCGCGCGGAAAACGCGTGCATGCTTCAAATAGAAGATACGCCTATTTTCACGCGACACACGAGCGTGTTGGAAGCGTTTCCAGGCGAAATATAATAGGAAAAGATGTTTATATGCCATTTTGACACGAATACATATTAATAAAAATCACATTTTCATGTTTGAAAGTCTGTAACATAAATGCAGATATAGGCCTAATTGTAATAATAATAAAAAAAAAACATAATTATCGATTTTGAAATATTAAACCTGTCAATACAAAACGAAATATTCTGTAGCCTTTTGCCGTCAATACCATGGATATGGTATGGGCCGGCTACTGCCAACGTTGTCTTTGCTGTATCAATAGGCAATATATTTATATTTAACATGAAGTATAGGGCTTCCCTGTACATTAATAGCAGCATATTCCCTGCGGATGACACGCAACAGCCACCCTTACAAGAAACGCGCGCTGCTGCTGCTGGCGCGGACTCTGAATCTATATGCTCTGGACACTGTGCGAGCCATATCTTGACAGTCACGTTAGCTATTATTGTCTCGTGTTGTTTCCACTAGCGCAGGACATCTCATTGTTCCTTTTAATTAATAAAATAAATATAAAACGAAGGAGATGCCTAAAAAAGGCCCGAAGCCCGGCCCGCGTTTCAGGTATGACGTGAAATTTGGCCCGAAGCCCGGCCCTAGGGGCATAAAAAAAGTCGGGGCCCGTCGGGCTCGGGCATAAATGCAGGGCTTTAACCTGCCAGCTGGAAATAGGTTTACCCAGCAGGCTGATTCAGAACCCAAAAATATGGAAGTGTGAAATTGGCCTATGTTCTTGATGAATCCTAGCCTAGAAATCTAGACGCACCCTAGCGGCAGCAAATCTAATCTGCCCGCGAGTGTCGTCTAGCAACTCTCAATACCCTTCTGAGCTGTGAACGCCAAACTCTTGCCGGGCTAATCACATCGTGTATAGAGTAGGTGGGCGGGGCCATAATGACGACGGCTGAGTTGCGTTTGCGTGCTTCTAGTAAACACAGAAACTGGCGAACGGCGGTCTTTTGAATCAGCTTTGACCGTGACTCTGGAAGACTTGGAGTTAAGCTTTTCTCTGAGAAAAGAACAAAGAGCGGCACTGAAGTCATTCTTAAAAAGGGAAGATGTGTTCGGAGTTTTGCCGACCGGATACGGCGAATGTTTAATCTGTCAACAAGTTCTGTTTCACCTTCATTTCTTTGGTTGGTTGTAGTGCTATCCTATTGCGTGCAGAGGGAGTTTGAAAGACAACCGTTTATCCCGCCCCTCGGATTGAGCCCTGTCAATGGTGAGTTTCCAGACCAAACATCTTGATGTGGGTCTGGCTTGTCAGGCTAGTTGAACCCTCCTTCTTCATCAAATTATGGACAAGATATTTTTCTCCTAGAGAATTCCCAAGAGAAAAAAAGGTGTTATAAATACAAGGCTTCCCTCAGTGAACAATTGATACTGATGCCTAAGAATTAGATTGTGTAATACAATTAAGTATTTTATTGTTTTAACAAATATTTGTTAATACCGTTTTGTGTGCTCTTTATATTGCATTTTTGATGGATAACATGTCTTATCCTGTTATACTGACTCTCATGGTGCCCAAAGAATCGAAGTCATTTAGGCTAATATATTTCACATGTTTTCTTATCCTTTATCTGCTTATATTGTCAATTAATACATGTCTTGTTATAATTATTATCATGACAAAAGCACTTCATGAACCAATGTACATATTTTTGTGTCATATATGTATTAATGGGATTTATGGAGCCACAGGATTCTACCCTAAGTTTCTGTCTGATTTAATATTGGATTCATATGTGATCTCCTCTCACATGTGTGCTCTGCAGATCTTTGTTATTTACAGCTCTTTATTGTGTGAGTTTACAATATTAACAGTGATGTCTTATGATAGATATGTAGCCATATGCAAACCTTTAGATTATCATTCCAGATTAACTAAATTCACATGTGCGAAATTAATTCTGTTTTCATGGGTTGTTCCCAACTGGGTCTCAATTACAGCAATCCTGTTATCAAACTTGAGGCCATTTTGTAAATATCACATTGATAAATTATATTGTGATAACTGGTCAGTTGTAAAACTGTCTTGTGCATCATCTTTTGTGAATAATGTCTATGGATATATTTTTTCTGTTTTATTTGTTAGCTGTACAGTTATTATTATAGTGTCCTACGTAAAACTTATCTCTGCATGTAAAGCATCTTTAGAAAACAGAAGGAAATTCTGGCAAACGTGTCTGCCACACATATTATTGCTGATAAATTTCACTTTTGCTTTGCTTTTTGATATCACGTATAGCCGATATGGTGCAAATGACATTCCAGAGAGTCTGCGTAATTTTTTGGCTTTAGAATTAGTTATAGTTCCACCTCTTTTTAATCCTGTAATCTATGGATTAAATATTAGAGCAGTGCGCAGAGTTTTTATCTCATGTATTTCAGCAAAAGTGCATGTTTTAGAAGCTAAAAAGGCCTGACAACATGACAATTACTTGATGTACATGTAATTTGTTCTATAAATTATTACAACAAAATGTAAGAAAAACAAGCATGTACAAACTGTCAGAATTATTTTCATGAACATCACTGAATATTTTCAATATATATATATATAAAAAAATACAAAACAAAAACAATTTGCCCTTATTTTTTGTGCTCCCTTATCCACATAAAAATGTCTTGCTTACACCTTTTTTTTTTTTTTTTTTGCTGATGTTTGTCTAAATGGGATGTTGGTTTAAAAATAATTTGAATCTTGTCTTTTTTCATTGTTTTGGGTTTTCCTATATTTTACTTTCTTTACATTGAACTTCTATTTTACCTAAAATATTTGACAGCTATTTTATATTTAAGTAAACTTCATTTTAAGTATTTGACATGTAATGTGATTATTGCTAATAATCAGACTTAATATAATTTCACGTATACCTTTAAACTATTATTCTGATAATAAATTAAAGGTTTAAACCACTGATTTAGTTAGACAATTTTTTTTTTAAATGCCACCTTCAAGCTCTTTCAGTGTACATTAATCTTTTTACCGGTTCCAGCCTTTCTCATTTTTTTCAGAAATGCATTTGCAAAGTTGTTATTATTGTTTCAAACCATTTAATATGATGTAAAAAAAAAAAAAAAAAAAAAAAAAAAAGTGGAGCTATCTTAAAAATCAAATCAGGTAATCAGTATTACACCTAACCTTTTAAGTTATCTAATTCGCTCCAGTTATGCCAACTTGAAAAAAATAAGGAAACCTATAACTCAACTTATTTATGTTAACTAATTCGCTCCAGTTAAGCCAAAATAAAAAAACAGTCAGAGTTTTTCGAAGAAAAAAGAAATGTAATTTTGACAGTCAGCGGCAAGTTTTGATATCCTCAACATCAGTAAATGTAGCTGCAACAAAGGTGTCATATCATGTTGCTCACCATATAGCTAAAGCTAAAAAAAAACTTTACAATCAGAGAAGAGCTAATTTTGCCAGCTGCAAAAGATATTTGTGGGACTACAAATATCCCCCAAGCGAATGTACGAGGACTAATACAAACTCCCTTTACCAAAAAACACTTCATCTACAAACTTCAAAATCATCTGACATCATTATTTTATTTTACCTTTTTTGGATAAAGAACCTTTGTATTAGTCTTTGCATGTACGTTTTGTAAACATGGGGGGGGGGGGTACTTTTGCCTACATCTAGTGACATTTTCGGCATTGTTGCGCTATCGCTGGTCCATGCAGAGCAGTCCAAGATCAAAAAGTGACCAATTGTTTCAATACGTTTGACATATAACCCATCCCATCCCTAAACCTACTAATTTGTGTATTATATGATATAAAACACAGGCTATAAAAGGCAGATACAACTCCATGCACAATTTATTAAAGAAGTACAATTATTCCAAGTGTTCTGAGGCTAAACGATTGATTTGTGTCAAGTAAACGTCTCGGTTAGGTCTGTAACCATAGTTCCCTGAATTGGGAACGAGGCGCTGCGTCACCGCTTTGGGAACGCCTCTGCGTGATTGCGTCGTGAAGCACGTATATCATCAGTCTAATATGAAGACGGAACTTCATAGGCGGGTTACGTCACGGACCCGGAAACTATAAAGCACACTGGCAAACACACACCGTTAGCTTCTGAAAAGGATGAAACAAGGCGCTTGCGGGCATGCGGGGAGTATGGCACGGTGACGCAGCGTCTCGTTCCCAATTCAGGGAACTAAGGTTACAGACGTAACCGAGACGTTCCCTATCATAGGAACTCGAGCTGCATCACCGCTTTGGGAATGAGAATACCCACGCCCCCATAGGAGCCGGATGCCCACCTGTGAAGTGTCAGGAGGCGAGCACCCGAGCCCCAGGAGTAAGATAAATGTCAAGTTCGTAGAATCTGACGAAGGTATGCGGCAAAGACCAACCTGCCGCATCACAGACATCCTGCAGGGAGGACCCTGACAAGAGTGCCTGCGAAACAGCCATACTCCTAGTAGAGTGGAACCGGACGGCCAAGGAGAAGGCTGTCCGGCCATCACATAAGCAAGCCTCGACCACCCACTTCCTCATCCTCTGCTTTGAAACTGCCCCCTTGAGGAAGGTCTATAACAGACAAATAACTGTATTGTTCTCTTCCACAGGGCAGCTATGTGGACATAAGTGCACAAGCAGATAAAGATGTCCTGGTCCGACGTCACAAGAGGCAGAGGAAAAAAGGCTTGCAGCACAAAGGTCTCATAGGGTTCGAGGAGCCTTAGGAACATAGCCCGGCTTAGGGTACAAGAAGGCCTTGGCCATACCGGGCGCAAATTCCAAACACGAGGGTGCCACAGAGAGAGCTTGTAAATCTCCTATACTCTTAGGGAGAAAAAAAGCATCTTTACAACAAAAAACTTCTTGGAAACTTCCTCGAGCGGCTCAAAGGGAGCCTCGGAAAGACCTTGAAGGACCAAGAGATCCCAGGTCGGCACCCTGGTGCGTACTGCAGGTCTCAGCCTCAAAGCGCCACAAAGGAAACGAGTAACCAGAGGGAGTCACCCCAAGAAACACCACCCAAAGGAGTGTGGTAAGCACCTGAGGCCGCCACGTACACCTTTAATGTGGAGGGAGCTAGTCCAGCAGAGAATCTCCCCTGCAGGAACTCCAGCACCGCGCTCGCAGGGCAGTTAACTGGATCCCACAGGCGATCTCTGCACCATAGAGCCTCCACTTAAGTGTGTACAGTTTCCTTGTGGAAGGAGCTCTAGAGTGTAGAATGGTCACAACAACCTCGGATGAGAGACCAGAATTTATGTGCTGGGCCCCCTCAGAGGCCAAGCCCATGGTTTCCACAACTCCTGGCGAGAGAGAAGGTCCCTCCTGATCGGAATCTCCAGGGGAGAGCCGTCGAGGAGAGACACAAGGTTCAAGAACCATACTTGGCCTGGCCAGAACAGGGCTACTAACAGAAGATGGGCCCCTGGGTTCGGGAGCCCTCACTGCGGTTTCTCCCGCCTGGAGGGCAGCCGCGATGCTGCAGCTGTCTTCCTCCTCCGACATCATTTGAGAAGGAAGAGAGCAGAGATTGATACTTAGTAGGGATGGGACGAAATATCGCTTGACAAAATATCGCGATATAAAAAAAAAACGAAACGCATCGAGGTCGAAAAAATGGATCACGAAATAAAGATAGATGGCACTGCGGCATGATTTGCGTAGTATATAAATAATTTAGTGTATTATATGTGTGTGTGTGTGTGTGTGTGTGTGTGTGTGTGTGTGTGTGTGTGTGTGTGTGTGTGTGTGTGTGTGTGTGTGTGTGTGTGTGTGTGTGTGTGTGTGTGTGTGCGTATATGGGCAGACATACAGTCAATGGTGGCAGGCTGCCCAGATAGCATGGTGACATTGATTCAATGTTGAAATTCCATCAGAATCATCATTTTGGTTGAGGTTGAAACTTCAATGCTAAGTAATATTGGATCAATGTTGAAAATTCAATGCTAACACCATACTGGACCAATGTTGAAAATTCACTGCTAAATAATATTGGATCAATGTTGATAATTCCATGCTTTTCAGTGTTGAAAAGACAAACATTGAATCAATGCTGATGTTTGGTCAGCTTAATTCTCCACCGGTGAGGCTTACGGTCAATCTATCTGTCACATTATTCAACATGTTAAGGCAAGTCCAAATCAATTGGCTACATTTGTGTGAATGTGAGCACATTTATTATACTCAAAGGATACGATGATTACACCAACGAGTATGTGGATTCACAAAGAATACATAAATGTAAATTTTGTAATTGTAAGCCTTTCTTTAAATTTTTCTGGAAGAGTTAAAATTGTATGCGTGTTTGATTTCTGACTCTTCCAATAAGAAAGCTGTAAAAACTATTAATCTTTTTAAAAGGTATATTATTTTCCTGCTTACTGGCATGTAATGTCATTCTGTGTTTCATGTTATTATAATAAAAAATGTAAAAAAAAAAGAAAAAAAAAAGAAAAAAAAAGAACTTCTACCATAAATTTAGTCTATCAGTTTTAAATAAATAAAAATGTAGCCTATTATTATTATTTAAATCATGTAGAATGTACATGTATTTCATTATTTATCTAAAGAATACAGAGTTAATGAAGAATTTAAAATATATGTGTCCCTTTCGAATGAGCCACAATCCAATCCAGCAGGTGGCGGTAATGCACCTTCAAGACATCCACCAATCAGATCAAAGCAAGCGCAGATGAACAGACTTCAATCGCGAAAAAGAGACACAGGACAACAACCATATTTTTTTAGAGGTAAGTGGCCTACAAAAATATAATTATAAAATTCATCTCAATTTTAATTTAGTGTTTTTGTTCATCTTTATGTTTTACAACTTGTGTGCTTCTCCTGAGCGAGTTAGAGTGAACTGCAATGTTAATAATAGTCACATGAGCGCCCTCGTAAGTTACACAACCAACGGCCAGGATAATCTTAATACATTGAGTTTCAGTTTGTTTTTCACCAATCCATATCATATTTGTATTCATTTTTTTTCTTAAGATTGGCATATACACTGTGAATTGCGTCCGAATTCTGACTCGTGCAACTTGGAAACGGTGCTGCACATGCATTCATTGACTTGTGAGTCGATCCTATTTGATTCATTTGGATTTTGAGACCATATAGGATCGACTCACAAGTCAATGAATGTGCGGCGCGGATCCACAAACGTATCTTACTCGTTGCACACACAGATGAATCATTTTGAATCATCCTATATTCGTCCAGTGTATAAACGAGAGGCGATCGGAAGGTTAGATGAATTTCTGGCTTGTCAGTAATTGTGTTGGCCACTCGTGAGAGTATCTCACAGCTGAAGCAGAACTAGAACTGATTGACCTGTTAGCGCGGTGAGGGGAAATACAATCAGCTCGTAACTGCTTCAGCTTTGAGATATCATCACGAGAGCAGATCACAATTACATCATTACAGTTTAATCTTTAATGCAGCAAGAAAAGAGTGAGATCTTTAAGTTCTTTAGGCAGCTATATCAAACTACAGAAATTTAGTAAACAGTTGTGCCTCCAGTTCGTGTTGTAAATGGAAAAAAAATCTCTTCCAAACCACCATGTAGCCTATACAGCTCCTCTTTTATTTTCTTAATTTAACTATTTGGTCATTAGTTTACTTGTTTCATTTTAAAATGTATAAGTCTATTTTAAAATGCATTAATAGTCCTGAATTTAATGTTACCATTTTAACTGGGATATCAAGATTTTGATAAAATTTCAAGTTTCATCTTTTTGTAGTAGGCTATATTTGTAATGTATAATTAATCACATTTCCAAATATTGACTAACTTCTTGTTGTTTTAGATGCTGTGAATGCTGATAATAAGAGGCATCAGAGTTTATCTTTGCTGGGACGGTGCAGAACTGACTCCATTACAACCTGAAAGGCTTCGGGGCATTGCTCATGGTGGAAACCCCTGAGTTTGGAGTATTATTCTTTCTTCTACCTTCTTTCTTTCAGTAGTACTGAGTCATTTCTGTATTTATTGGCAAGTTTACATTTGTATTTACTTCCATTTTGCAGATGCACGTTGTCATGTTTTTCCAGGCTCTTCTCATTTGTGTCATAAATTCAGATGTAATTGTTTTAAGTCAATGTGAGATTTCCTGTTGTAACTGTGGGGGCATAAATAAAGACATTTGTATCTAAACTGAAGGATGGTGTTTACTTTGAGTGACTTTTTGAGGCAAAATCATATCGACTGCAGCCACACATGGTCTCTGATTAAAATGAATAAAATAAAGAGACAAATGAACTGGCATAGAATCCTGCTGTACATAAAGCAAGATTGATCTATTTTTCATTGTTGAAATAACATTATTTCCCGGTGCAAACCTGTTGAAAAATCAATGTTATATTTCAATATTGATTCAATGATATTTTGATTGATGCATTAACATTGATTCAACATTGATTCACTTAAATAAGTGGTTTAATTTTAGTTGGAAAACTATTGATTTTAAGCCCATCTTGATCTATTTTTCATTGTTGAAATAACATTATTTCAGGGTGCAAACCTGATGAAAAATCAACATTCTCAACATTGACATCTCAACATTGATTCAATGATATTTTAGTTGATGCATTAACATTGATTCAACGCTGATTCACTGTTTGTCTGCTATCTGGGTGGCAGCACCATCTGCTGATAAAGCAGGGTAAAAAAATTAAATGAAAAAAATTATATCCGGGGAACGGTGCGGTACGTCAAGACAGCGCATGTTGCAACAACAACACTGCAGCGAGCTAACAAATATTAGCATTAGCACCAACTGCCTTGCCCCAAACAGCCGACCATGGAGTCAAATGAGGTCGACGTTGAGGACGCTCCGCCTGGATACAAGTCATATGTCTGGCAGTATTTTGGCTCTCATTAAAAAAGACAAAGACGGCAATAGAGTAACTTAACTGACAAGACTAAGACTGTGTGTACGTTAAGCTATGCCATGCTGTCATTCCGTACAGCACATCCATCTACGGCTGTCAAAGTTAACGCAAATTAATTTTAACGGCACTACATTTATTAACGCGCGTTAACGCAGCACGCATTTTCTGTTTGATCCGTGGCATAGCCCGTAGTTGGAAAAAGTGAGAGCAGTCAGACGCAAAGGATGTAGCAGCAAACATTAATAGGCAAAGAATATGGTTGACATTAACATTAATATTCTAAACCAAAAATGCAGTTATTGCCTACATAAACTACCATATTTTCTGTTTAACTTTTATTAAACTCCAGAAAGAAAAAGTGTGTTTTTTCACTGAGCACATTCTCTGCAGTCTGAGCGCGATGCACTGCAGCTCACTCTCGGTCATGTCTGAGGTAAATCATTAACACCATCACCGCTTACAGTACACCTGTTTTATTGAAGTAAATACATTACAATCGGCTAAAACGAAAGCACAGGTTACTTTCCTGAACAAGCGCACTCCCGAGTCGTCCGTGTTCTTCACACTGTCCACGTGAATCGCGGCCCAGTTTGGCGCGCACGTGCAAAATACCGGCAGTTCAATAGGGAATGCGGATCTCTTAAAGGGGCTATATCTTTTCTTTTTTTGTTGCTTTTTTGATATCGTATTGTGACGTATCGTATCGTAACCCTGGCATATCGAGGTGCATCGTATCGTGAGTTTAAGTGTATCGTCCCATCCCTAATACTTAGCCAAGTCAGTGAGATTGCTTTCTTCTTCTCAGAGAAAATCAATAATATCAGAAAGGCGATCAGTATATTGTTGAGTTGCTCTCTGGTCATTCAGATCAGACCACAACCTGAGAAAGTTACTGTCTGATTTTGAAGCAATTGACAATGAAATTTTAGAAGAAACGGTACAGCACCTTAAAACATCAACCTGTGCCCTTGACACACTCCCCACTTCTTTTTTCAAAAGTGTTTAACTGTTTAGAAGCAGATCTCCTAGAAGTAGTAAACTCCTGACTTTTCTATGGGACTTTTCCAAACACCCTCAAAACCGCAGTAGTTAGCCTCTTCTGAAAAAGAGAAATCTGGGCAACTCCATATTGAGCAACTACAGACCAATCTCAAATCTCCCCTTCATAGGCAAGATCATTGAAAAAGTTCAATGTTGAGAAATTCTTGAACTCAAACGGATACTTTGACAATTTTCAATTTGGTTCCCGACCGCATCACAGCTCATAAAGATTATAAATGACATTTGCTTAAATACTGATACAGGCAAAACATCAGTTGTTGTACTACTCGACCTCTGTACTGCATTCGTCCTCAAATGACTCAGGTCATACTTAGAAGGGAGAGATTATTATGTGAGTGTAGGTGACCATAAGTCAATGACATGCGACATGTGAGTCCCACAAGGGTCAATTCTTGCACCACTCCTATTCAACCTTTATGTGCTGCCGCTGAGCCAAATAATGAAAAATAAACACAATTGCTAACCACAGTTAGGGTGTACTCACACTAGGCACGGTTTCCATGAACCGGGCCCGAGTACGATTGTCCCCCCTCCCTACTCCCCTCTGGCCTGCACTCACATAGGGTTTCAGCATTCGTGCCGGAGCACGCTTACGTTATTATGGTGCAACGGTTTCGGGTTTCGGGTTTCAGCATTCGTGCCGGAGCACGCTTACGTCATTATGGTGCGACGGTTTCGGGATAAACAGGAAGAGCGGCGCTCTGAACACAATGGAGTCCATCGCTCTGTTTTCTTTGTGGATAATTTTGTGTCGTTTGGTCCATAGCCCTCTCACAGCCTGTTGTTAAACAGATGTGTCGCCTTAGTGGCGCAAAAATTTTCACGTAATCGTGCTGCTCGTATGAGGAGGTTTGCAAGGTACCAGCTGAAGTGCAGCAAGGACTTTGCAGCTTTGATTACGGACTCCAGCACGGTTAGCGCTCACACTGCATGCGAACCGCGCCCGAGTCCAACTGAACCGTGCTCTGGCCCACCTCTTCCAATCGAGCCGCGCCCGGGGCACGGTTCGGAGCACTCACACTAGTCAAACGTACCGCGCTTTGGTGGTCAAACGCACTCGGGCACGGTTCAAACTGGCTAGTGTGAGTACACCCTTATGCTGATGACACCCAGATCTACTTAGCACTATCACCTGATGATTACAGCCCCATTGACTCCCTGTGCAAATGCATTAATGAAGTTAACAACTGGATGTGCCAAACCTATCTTCAGTTAAACAAAGACAAAACTGAAATCACTACATTTGGAAACAAAGATGAAATTTTCAAGTTAAACACATATCTTGAGGCTAAAGGTCTAATAACAAAAAATCAAGTCAGGAATCTTGGTGTGATTTTGGAGTCCAACCTGAGTTTCAGTAGTCATGTGTCAAGTTGCATATTGTTGCGCTTGCGTGTGCTTCAAAAGAGGACTTGTATATTCCTGCAAAAAAGGAAGTGTATGCACTACTTGACACCGTAACCACCATATACATTGATCTATTCAATTAGAAATGGCCAAATTGTCCCCTCAATTTTTGATATTCTTGCACTGCTCTGCTGCACTTCATTACGCAGTGGCATCTGTATGTTAGGATGCCCAAAAGATTTAAAAGTTACTTTTTAGGCTGGTTTGCCTCAGGTCTAACGGCGCTCGTTATTGTCAAAATGATTGAGATGGCCAATCAAATCAAAGTAAGAGGGGTATGCGTTCTCTTTTGGCTCGTGCACACACAGCCTTTACACACAGACATGTGCATCAATCTATCACTTATTGCCATTGCAGAGAGAGACTATTCTTTCCGATGAAATCACAAAATCACCGGAATATTGAAAAATATTAAATATTTTTATATAACAGTAATTTAAATAAATAATAATAATTATTGATTTTTAAGTATTGCACGTCAATACAGAATGAAATATTCTGCAGCCTATTTTGCAATCAATACCATAGATATGTATGGTCAATACTGCCGAGTGCCGACGTTGTCTTTGCTCTATCAGTAGGCTATATATTTATGTTTAACATGAAGTATAGGCCTTCTCTATACATCAACTAGCAGCAGCAGCGCTGCATCAGACACGCTTCTGGTGTGCAAAGGCATAGAAAAAAGAGCATGCAAAAGAGACGCCACGCTTGCAGTTTGTCTCCGGCCACAGAATAAGCACGGCAGATGATATGCAGGAAAAAATTGCGATGATAGTGTTTGGAATGATTTTCACAGAACATTCATGCGAAAAAAAGAAAAGGGTTGAAGTGAAGTTTGTTTTCATAATCAGTTTCTTACAGTTCATGACTATTTGATGTTGACCAATAAGAGAATGTTTGAAGATGTTAGAATTAAATAGAACTGTTGATACCGTAGCCTGCTTTCTGATTGGATATTATTTTGTTTCACGTGAGTGTGTGTGAGTTTGTCCTCGGGGTTCCCCCCACACATCAGGATTTCTGATTCGCAAATCGGGACGGCTTCGATGTTCTTCCAAGCAGGTTCATACACCCTTAACACACTTCACACCAAAATCTGATAAGATAATCTCTTGAACCACCAAGATAATCGGGAAATAGGATTGTCGAAAGGGGGGAAATTGGTCCAAAATCAGCCTCATTATCTTTTGGTGTGTACCCAGCATTAGAGAAACTCGTTCATGCTTTCATCACCAGCAGGGTGGACTATTGTAATGGTCTTCTCACCGGCTTTCCGAAAAATACCATTATAAAGCTGCAGCTCATACAGAGCGCTCATACCTTTCCTGGCTCTCATGACCTTGAGTTGACATAACAAGCTAATGTCAGACGCCTCTTGCAAGCTTGTGCACACCTACACAACCGTAAAGGGTCCTGACACCCTCAAGCATGGTGGCGTGTGTATTCTCGATCCCATATGCATAAGCTTATGCAGCATTGAGTGTAGCTTTTGAAAGGGAACACATGGGATTACTTGGCTGTAACCCTGTTCTCTGATAAAGTGGAACAAGATGCTGCATTGCTAGGTCGTGCTGATGATGCTCCAGGACTGGTCTTCAAATAAAAGATCTGATGGCTACAGCTGGAGCTTATCTGTTCATAGCCTCATGTAGCAGGTGCGCCTATGACGTCACCGGCCGAGGCTATAAATACCTCAGGGTCAATTTTATTGATGTGTTTTTACAAAATTTTCACAGCTGGTCGTGATAAGACACTTCACATATGCATAAGACTATGTAACATCTTAATCCACTTTATCAGGGAACAGGGTTAAAGCCAAGCAGCCCCAAGTGCTTTATTCCTGAGTGGGTTCTTGTTCGTTTACCCAGCGATCCAATCAAGAAGCCAAAAACACGGAAGTGTAAAACTGGCCAGTAGTGTGAAATTGATATAGTTGAACGACCCTTCTCAGTGGACTTCACCAGATTATGGACAATATATTTTGAAATTTCCCTAAAGAAAAAAAAGGTGTTATAAAAACAAGGGTTCCAGGCTCTCCGCACCAGACACCCAGCTTCTTTTTTGCTGGTATTTAGAATTTTTTGGCTTTGGGCTCATTGGAACTTTGGCCATCTGATTTCCTTC
This sequence comes from Pseudorasbora parva, assembly GCF_024679245.1. Classification (NCBI taxonomy): domain Eukaryota; kingdom Metazoa; phylum Chordata; class Actinopteri; order Cypriniformes; family Gobionidae; genus Pseudorasbora; species Pseudorasbora parva. The sequence continues at coordinate 20,066,978 of NC_090189.1, forward strand.
AGTGAACATGGATATTGATGGAAACAATTTGGATACTGATGCCTAAGAAACAGATTCTGTTTTAATGCATATTCTAACAAATATTTGTTAATATTGTCTTGTGCTTTTTCTATTGCATATGGATAACATGTCTTATCCTGTTATACTGACTCTCATGGTGCCCAAAGAATCTAAATCATACAGGCATATATATTTCACATGTTTTCTTCTCCTTTATCTGCTTATATTGTCAATTAATATTCGTCTTGTTATGGTCATTATCATGACAAAAGCACTTCATGAACCAATGTACATATTCTTGGCTCATTTGTGTATTAATGGGGTTTATGGAGCCACAGGATTCTACCCTAAGATTCTGTCTGATTTAATATTGGATTCATATGTGATCTCCTCTCACATGTGTGCTGTGCAGTCCTTTGTTATTTACAGCTCTTTATTGTGTGAGTTTACAATATTAACAGTGATGTCTTATGATAGATATGTAGCCATATGCAAACCTTTAGATTATCATTCCAGATTAACTAAAAACACCTGTGCTAAATTAATTCTGTTTTCTTGGATTGTTCCCAACTTCTTTACAGTTATAGCAGCCTTGTTATCAAACTTAAGACCATTTTGTAAATATCACATTGATAAATTATATTGTGATAACTGGTCAGTTGTAAAACTGTCTTGTGCATCATCTTTTGTGAATAATGTTTATGGATATGTTGGTGTAGTTATATTTGCTAGCTGTGCAGTTATTATCATAGTGTCATACGTAAAACTGATCTCTGCGTGTAAAGCATCTTTAGAAAACAGAAGGAAATTCTGGCAAACTTGTCTGCCACACATATTATCACTGATAAACTTCACTTTTGCTTTGCTTTTTGATGCCATGTATAGCAGATATGGATCAAATGATATTCCAGAGAGTCTGCGTCATTTTTTGGCTTTAGAATTAGTTATAGTTCCACCTCTTTTTAATCCTGTAATCTATGGATTAAAAATTAGAGCAATGCGCATCGTTTTTATCTCATGTATTTCAGCAAAAGTGAATGTTTTAGAAACTAAAAAGGCTTAAACCCTTAACAATTACGTCATGCACTTTACTGAAATAGACATGTAAAATTGTATAATTTGTTTTATATATGAATTACAACAAAATGTAAGAAAAACAAGGATGTAGAAGCTGTCAACATTATTTTTTATGAACACTGAATATTTTCATAAAACATAAAAAAATATATATATTTGGCCTATTTGTCTTAATTTATGTTTTCTGCTCACATATCAACATTTCTTGTTTACATCCTTTGATTTATTTGCCGAGGTTTGTCTAAATGACCAACAAAAATGATTATAGCCCTGGGAATTTCCTGTGATGTGTATAGTTTGGTATAAAAAAGCTGAATTATTGTCTTTTTTTTTTTTAAAGTTTTCCTAGATTTTGCCTCCTTTACATTTTACTCCTATTTTACTTAGTACATTTAACTTTTTAATAATTTTACCTAAAATCATACTGCTATTTTATCAACCTGGTCTCACAGAATTACTTGAAATCAACACGGACCCTTAACTCAAATATTTAAACACATATCACTTTTTTAATAGCCTAATGTTTTTACTCAGCATTTGTGCAATTTTAAGGGGATATATTGCATTTTTAAAATGAATTTTCAGAGATTAGTAATGATATTTATATACAGGTTTATTTAAAAGGCAAACATTTTTGTAAAACACACTGTAACGTGTTCGTGGGTGTGGAAGGAAGAGGACACGGGGGTCGGCTGGACTGTTGATGCTTTTCTTTATTTAGAATACTCAAACACTTTTCAACACACTCAATAGTGTGGTTTCTCTCAACACAACGATCACTTCCGGGTCGGCACTTCCGGCTTCCGGGGTAACTCAGTCTCTGGGGATCGCGTCAACAGTCCTGCTCTCTCTCTCTCCCTGGCTTCCGGTTCCACTGGCGTTTTATCCTCTCTCCACGCCCATTACTGGAACAAGATACAGGTGTTATTAATCTGCGTCCAACCCACTCACTTACCGCTCGTCCCGCAGCTCTCTCTCCCGCTGCAGACCTCGCTAAACCACGCCCCCCTTGCCACATACCCCCACCGCCCGACTCAGGCCGGGGAGCCGTCCGGCCTGCAGACCCCCCCATTTCTGGAGAGGAAGTCAGCCACAGCCATCTGAGCATCCGGCCTGTGGACCACCTTGAACTTAAAAGGCTGAAGAGCTAGATACCAACGGGTGATCCGCGCGTTGGTATCCTTCATGCGGTGGAGCCATTGGAGCAGAGCGTGGTCCGAACAGAGGGTGAACTCCCGCCCCAGGAGGTAGTAGCGGAGGGTGAGAACGGCCCACCTGATGGCAAGGCACTCTTTTTCGATGGTGCTGTACTTAGCCTCTCTCTTCGAGAGCTTGCGGCTAATGTACAGCACCGGCTGCTCTCCCCCCTCCTGCTGCATATGCCGCTGCCAATCGTGACTGTAAATCACGATATCATCTAGGTAGGCAGCAGCAAATGCGGCATGGGGACGCAAAATTCTATCCATGAGGCGCTGAAAGGTAGCGGGTGCCCCGAACAAACCAAAAGGAAGCATGACAAATTGGTGCAATCCAAACGGCGTGGTGAAAGCTGTCTTTTCTTTGGACAATGGAGACAAGGGGATCTGCCAATAGCCCTTTGTTAAGTCCAATGTCGAATAAAATCGAGCCGTGCCCAGCCGATCAAGCAACTCGTCAACCCGCGGCATTGGATAAGCGTCGAATTTCGACACTGCGTTCACCTTGCGATAGTCCACACAGAACCTGACCGAGCCGTCGGTTTTAGGAACCAAAACTATCGGGCTCGTCCAGTCACTGTTGGACTCCTCTATTACTCCCATGTCCAGCATTGCCCCTAATTCTTCCTGAACCACCTTTTTCTTGTGTTCAGGCAATCGATAAGGCCGGCTGCGAACTACCACGCCCGGCTCGGTCTCGATATGGTGCTGAATTAAGTCAGTACGTCCCGGTAGGGGCGAGAACACGTCGGCGAACTCCGCCTGTAATTTTGATAAATCAGTGAGTTGGGACGGTGAGAGGTGATCTCCACCAGGGGCCAGTGCGACTGATTGTGCCTTGATGCTCGCTTCTGGCCCGAGATCATCCTCCCCCCCGATCACCGTGGCCAACAACACTGATTCCACCTCATTCCATTTTTTAAGTAGATTGAGGTGGTAAATTTGACGCGCCCCGTTCCTATCGGATCGTATCACTTCATAATCGAGATCCCCGACCTGTCGTGCGACCTCAAACGGCCCCTGCCACTTTGACATTAATTTGGAGCTCGACGTAGGGAGTAATATGAGCACTTTCTCTCCCGGTGCGAATTTGCGTAGTTTCGTACCCCTGTTATATGACCGGCTCTGGCGGTCCTGGGCTTGTTACAAATTCTCCCTGGACAGCCGCCCCAGTGTGTGGAGTTTTGTTCGCAAGTCCAGCACATATTGAATTTTGTTCTTCGCCAAAGAAGGTCCCTCCTCCCAAGTTTCTCGCAGGACGTCCAGCACCCCTCAGGGCTGGCGCCCGTAGAGAAGCTCGAAGGGGGAAAACCCCGTGGAGGCTTGTGGGACCTCTCGCACGGCAAATAAGAGGGGTTCTAACCACAGATCCCAATTTTTGACGTCTTCCTGCACGAACTTACGGATCATGGTTTTAAGTGTGCGATTAAACCGTTCGACCAAGCCGTCCATTTGTGGGTGATAGACACTTGTTCGAATGGATTTAATGCCCAATAATCCATACAGTTCGCGTAACGTACGTGACATAAACGCCGTGCCTTGATCAGCGAGGATTTCTTTCGGAACCCCCACTCGGGAGATTAGTCGAAACAGTGCGTCCGCAACACTCTTCGCGGAGATGTTGCGGAGAGCCACTGCCTCCGGATATCGTGTTGCGTAGTCCACGATCACTAAAGCAAAACGATGGCCGCGTGCGGATCGCTCTAATGGCCTGATGAGGTCCATCGCAATTCTCTCGAAGGGGACCTGCATTAATGGAAGGGGGCGCAATGGCGCTTTTGGAGCGGCCAGTGGATTTACCAACTGACATTCCGGACAAGTCGCGCACGTTGTCATGAATGCCTGGCCAAAAAAATCGGGTCATAAGGCGATTCAGCGTGGCCGCTTGTCCCAAGTGGTTCGCCATTGGATTAGAGTGAGCTGCCCGGAAAAGCATTTCCCAGCGGATCTTCGGAACTAACAACTGGGTTGTATCTACTTTTATCCGAGTGTCTTGGGTCACTCGATACAACCGGTCTTTTATTATGGCGAAATATGGATAGGTGACAGGTAAGGCAGGTTGGAGAGACTGGCCGTCGATAGAGCGGACCTGCTGGAAGGCGTTTTTGAGGGTCTCGTCCTGGGACTGCTCCAAAGGAAAGTCATCACGGTCCGAGAGAATCAGTCTCTCGATCCCGCTCGTTTCCTCTGAAGCCGTCCCCAAGGGTCCCGTCTCAGTCTCCCCAAGCTGCATTCGCGCCGCCCTCCTCCTAGCCTTTTTCTCCCAAGCGGCATCCGCACATAACGACCCCAATAAAACCGCGAATGCGGGCCAATTCGTCCCCAGAATTAGCGGATGCCGGAGGTGAGGACTAACCGCCACCTCTCCATGATGCTTTTCTTCCCGAATTTGAATCATGATTGGGACAAACGGATATTCCACCACATCCCCGTGCACACACCGCACCTTAACCACGCGGCTTGTATCCAATGCCCCCGGCTGCATCAGGCTTTGATGGATTGAGGTTTGGTTACATCCTGAATCCACCAAGGCCTGATATGTACCCCCCTTGATACTCACAGGAATTTGGTACTCTCCTGCTTGATCGGGGGTGGTCCGCTGAACGTCCGGGACCCGGATCATTGTCCCGATGTCCATCATAGGACATCGGTCCATAAAATGATCCGGGTCGCCGCAACGCCAGCAGGCCAGCCCAGGCCTACCCGCCGCCCCTGCGGTGGGGAGTGGGTTGGAGAATTAGCGTGGAGAGGGGGTGGAACCGGAACCATTATCCCCACCCGCCCCCAGCAGCTCCGCCCCCCTGGGCAGGGCCCTCGAACTCCCGAACTGCCCAGGGCCCATCCCACCCCGGCCTCTGGGGGGAACGCAAGGAGGGCCCGGAGGGCGGGACCTAGGGAGAGGGACAGGGCGTGAGAGAGAGAGACAGAGGGTGGAGAGAGAGAGAGAGATTAATAGGGGCTCGCCGACCCCCGGGCACGTCCCCAGGTGGTCCTCCGCCAGGTTGATGGCCGTCTCCAGCGACGTGGGCCGGTGGCACTGGACCCACTCTGCGGTCTTCTTCGGGAGCCGAGCGATAAACTGCTCCAGTACCACCAGATCGACAATGTGGTCCACGTCGCTTCCGCCGGCCAAGAGCCATTTGCGACACGAGTCCCGGAGCTGTTGGACCATCGCGAAGGGTCGGCCGGCCTCGCCCCATTCCAGGGAGCGGAAACGTTGGCAGTGCTGTTCAGGGGTCCGGCCGACCCGCTGAATGATGGCCCTCTTGAGGTCTTCATACTTCAGGAGGTTCGCCACCGGCAGTTGTTGGGCGGCCGCCTGGGCTTCTCCGGACAGTAGTGGTATCAGGCGCACCGGCCACTGTGCCCGGGGCCACCCGCAGGCCTCCGCTGCTTTTTGGAAGAGGTCTATGAAGGCCTCGGGATCATCTTGTGGCCCCATTTTGTGAAGGGGCACGTGAACCGGTGCGCCGGCCAGCCCGGCGGCCTCGGTGCGAACCTCCCGGTCAATCCAGCTCCGGAACCTCTCGCGGTCCTCTTGCTGGCCTTGGACGATGGCCGCGAAGCGGCGCTCCTGGTCCGCCCGAAGGTCCAGCATGGCTTGATGTTGATCCTGGTGGAGGGCCGCGAGGGATGGGATGATGTCCGCAAACGGCGTGGCGGAGCGCGTCTGCATGGCGGCGGCGCTGTCCTACTTCCTTCCCGGGTTTCGGCACCAGTGTAACGTGTTCGTGGGTGTGGAAGGAAGAGGACACAGGTCAGCTGGACTGTTGACGCTTTTCTTTATTTAGAATACTCAAACACTTTTCAACACACTCAATAGTGTGGTTTCTCTCAACACAAAGATCACTTCAGGGTCGGCACTTCCGGCTTCCAGGGTAACTCAGTCTCTGGGGATCGCGTCAACAGTCCTGCTCTCTCTCTCCCTGGCTTCCGGTTCCACTGGCGTTTTATCCTCTCTCCACGCCCATTACTGGAACAAGATACAGGTGTTATTAATCTGCGTCCAACCCACTCACTTACCGCTCGTCCCGCGGCTCTCTCTCCCGAGAGAATTCAAATTCATATCTAAATTTCTTTTAATTTGTTTAATTCGTGAGGAAAACACGAATGTGCATGGTTTAGTGGATGATTGCTGCCATCCACAAACAACACTTTTGCAATTTCTCAATGAACAAGTTTGTGCATGAATGTTAGATGCAATTACTTGCTATTTGTGTTTAGGCTGTAATATCATGAACACAATGGCGGGGCAGAATGGACTGGATTCAGGGTATAATTTTTAAAACACAACCAACATATAAAAATAAAACAATGCCAGTTTTTCCACACTTTAGACTAGAGGTGTGAACCTACACTGGTCTCACGGTTCGGTTCATTTCGATTACAATTATCATGTCATCGATTCGGTTCAATTCGATATCACAATGCATTGATGATGCACCGCATAAAAAATTTGTATTGTATGTGATTAAATAGGATTGTGTTGCTGTGTGGAAAGGAGTACATATCTGTACAAAGACTGTTAAAGTGAACTTAACTTTGTCTTAAAAGTCTAAGAGTCTAACTGGGAGAAGCATCTCTGAAAAGCTCCTCTGTCAGACCAAAGGAGTTTATAGTTTTACTACACAGTGACTTGCATTTGCCCGTGAAGGCGTCCAGAGATACAGTCGCAGGAGAAAGTATTGATGGTACCATCCGATCATTTTGTAGTTGTGATTGTTTACTTCCGTGTTGAGCTAAGGAACGAGTGTGAGCTTGCATAGTTGTTTTGACTCCATCGAGGTTGAGAAAGTTGCACATAGCGTGAGGAGCTTTGGCCTGCTGGCCCAATTGCCGTGTGGGCATCAGATTTCCAGTTTCACACAACTCTGTGCGTGTAGGCCTGCTTGGAGGGACTGCATTATGTGGCCTGGCTCAAGGCCAGCCACGATGACATGTTGGAGAGAGAAGAGGGGGAGGAAATCCGAACGTTTCTCTTTTAGTCTGGGAGTAGTCACACCCTCCTGAGGTAGAATTGACCAATGAGATTCCAAGCGGGAAATTCCTCTGGAGATTTTATGGCTCTTTTGTTTCAAGCATGAATCAATGGGTCTGTGCCCATTTACACTCTAATTAATGCAACAAACACACACACTGCATCCTCTGAATAAGGGGCCTACATGAAAGTGTAAGTCATGAAACGAGCATCAATTTGATTGGAGACAAGACATGAGATTACTTGAAATAGAAAGTTGTTAATAAGACACAGATGCATAGAGAAAATACTATACACTTGGGAAACTTTATAAGTTATATACATACATACAATGTCCTGGGGTGCATGTTCATTTATAGACGGTGTGTCTGTAACTTGAGGCAAACGCGTGTGTTTTACAGGCTTTGTGTCTTAACTATGGCCTTTTCCATGTGGCCACATCACTAGCCCCTGGGACAGGAACCAAGGTTTCCTCCATATGACGAGGGAACGAAGGCATCAGTGTGTTACCCTGATCATACAGAATGGATTTCCACTTAGGTAAAACTCCTTGGCTCTCAGCCACCATTGAAGGGGTCTCATGTTGTTACAACCCTATGTTTTGTATTTTGTGACCTCTCTGTTTTGTGAGTCTCTCTGTCTGACCAGGAAGTTCATCTGATTGGTTCCTGCAGGCTGATTGCTGTCATGTTCTGATTGGTCCACAGTCTTTTAAAAAGCTTGTCATCACTTCCTGAAGGAAGTTTTGATTGATTGAGAGATCTTGTGTTTTGAGAGAGAGTTTTGACCTGTGTATGCAGAGTTTGTTTGTGTGTGTTATAAAAGTTTGACTGTGTTAGGAATATTAGAAACTGTCAGTATTGTTTGTTTGTTTAAATCTGACACTGTTTGTATCAGTGGAACGTAATTGGTATATCTGACCCTTTGCCTGTTTTCTGACACTGATTTGGACTGCCCTTTTCAGTTTGTTTGCCTGGTTGTAAAAATATTGTAAATACTGAGTATTTGGGAAAGTAGGGAGTCTGACGCTACTTTTGTTTATTGTAAACTATTTTGGTCTCTGTTTTGGTTAGGGAGTTAGGTTTATATACTGTATTTTCTTTTTCTTTTATTTTTGGTTTAGGGTTTAAGAAAGAGAATTAAAACAAGGAAGTTTTGTTTGTTATTTTGGCCCAGTCCTCTCTTGAGTCTTAGGTCCCAATTAAAATTAATAAATTCATCTTTATTTCAATATACTGGTTTCAGAGTTTTCATGTTGCACCCTTTTCCCTTAGACGGGGCGTAACGTGTAGCAGGCCAAAAGATATCACATTGGACATGAGCTGCCATGAGCCTCAGCAGTCTCTGAAACTGCTTCACAGTGAGGCTGCGGCCTAGCTTCTGCATGGAGACCATCGCTCGTGTGGACTCTATGTGAGGGGGAGACATTTGTGCCTGCATCGTCATGAAGTTCCATATGACTCCCAGGAACGTAGTCCTCTGGGAAGGCGTTAACATACTCTTTTTCGTGTTGAGTCAGGGGCAGCTCTCAGCGGTCTGGCCACAGCCAGGACCACTTGGCAGAAGCCTTCTTTGCCTGAAGAGCAGTCCTCAGATCGACCCTTGGCTCAGAAGCCTTTGCCCGAGAGCGCTGCCTCCTTTACCAAGCTCCCTCTGGAGGGGCATGGAAAGCGACACTCTCCTTCTGCCAGTGCGAGGAGCTTGTAGGGGCTGCCCACTTAATAATAATAATAATAGATTTTATTTATAATGCACTTTTCTTTCCGAAGAATCTCAAAGTGCAACAAAGGAAAAAAAAAAAAAAAAGAATAACAAGTAAAAAAAAAAAAATAGAATACTACAAACAATCAACCAACACAGAAAACAGAACACAAACAGAGCTGATGGTGAACAGAAACAGAGCTGATGGTGAACAGAAACAGAGCTGATGGTGAACAGAAAAACAGCTGATGGTGGAAGTCTCTGTTAGCTCCGCAGCACACTGTGGTCGACTCCATGTTTCAGATTTCCCCCAGCGGCAGTGTCCCGATGACATCGTTGAGGCACGACAGCTGAAGACCAGATGATGGGTCTTCATGACGATTCAAACGATGGGGATCGCCGCAGCACCATGCAGGAGGCAGAACATTTTTCCGGGCACTTCTGTGGACACACCGGGGTCGGCGCAGAAGTCCAAGCCGCTCCACGGCCGCAATGCAGGACGGAACAGCAGCGCAGCCGAGAAGCGGAACATCCCAACATCATGCCGGACGCCGGATGCCGATGGCCCGGATGACGCTAGCCCGGTGCAAACTTCAGCCACCATGCACCTTAAGCCCAAGGGAGACCACCAGTGAGCAGCCGCGGCGAGAAACATCAAATGTCCTCCAAACCAGAACCAACCGCAGCATTCAAACATAAACATTAGAGAAGCGGTTGAAAACGGCGAAACGACGAACAATGTCCTCTCAGTGGCTGCCAGCAATCAGCAACAGTCCCAATTGTAGCTCTGACTGTTAGACTAGTCGCAAACATAAGGAAATAATATTTCCTTATTCAAACATAAGGAAATAATCTAATAGTACATTAACATGATTTGTGGGTGGAGAAGCGGCGAACAGACAACGCCAGCGTCCTCTCCCCCACGTTGCCTAGCCAAGTCATCACTACGCGGCAGTCTTCCCCGAGGAGCCACAACAGCAAAGAAGGTGTTGTTGAAAAGCTGCTGACTGCTTTTTTTTAACCACCCGAAACTTCTCTATGGCGGTGTTTACCACACCTAGAAGGTGAAACCGGGGAGTCAAGGAGAAAGTGTTTCTCTCTTTTCCCTCATCCACCACAGATTTAACCAGAGATGTCTCTCCGCACATACCAGACCAGCCATGGTGGCTTTCCTAAGCTCTGTTATATCCTCCGGAGATCCTTACCCTCATCAAGATCCTTGAGGAGGTTGGCCTGGTAGGCCTGTACCACAGCCATAGTGTTCAAGCAGCTACCAGCCCGCCCAGCCACCATATAAGCCCTGCCCTCCAGCAAAGATGTAACTCGGCAAGGCTTGGTGGGCAGTACCAGGGCCTTCAAGGACGACTCAGCCTGGGCAATGTGCTCTGATATTTTCTGAAATTCAGATTTCAGACGAATGATGTCCATGTTAAGTCAATTGAAAGGCGCGTTGACGCTTGTCTGGAGGTCCTGCGGCGCATTAGACGCGTTTCGCGCAACGCGATGGACACAATTCCGCCTAATTCGCGCGTCCAGTTCACGCGAATAACGCAAATTTGAAGCGAATTGAGCGCCTTGCGCGATACGCGTGAGTTGTATTTTTTGTGCATTCACGCGTTTAAAGCGAATTCGCCTCTACGCCCGAGTTGAAAAATTTGAACTTTGGCATCAATTCGCTCCACGTTAACCAATGAGGAGTTTACCTATAAAGACAGTGCCTATTTAAAAAGAACACTCTTGCGTTTTTGAAGTTGTGAGATCCAGGCGTACATAACAGCAATGCACCTAACAGAATGAAATAACCAAGTTAAGTGCCGTCATTTCAAATTAATTCTTAAAATTATCTCTTAATTTGAACTTTATTACTGAGCGGTTCTTGTTAGTTTACCCAGCGGGCCAATCAAGAAAACACAGAATTGTGAAATTAATATTGTTGAACCCTCCTTCTCAGTGGACTTCACCCGATTATAGACAATATATTTTTATCTCCTAGAGATTTCCCAAAAGAAAAAAAGGTGTTATAAAAACAAGGCTTCCAGCTCTCCACACCAGACATCCAGCTCCTTTTTTTTTTGCTAATACTTTGACTTTTTTCCCCTAAGTGCTAACTTTGACCATCTGATGCCTAAGAAACGGGTTCTTTATTAATGCATATTGTTTTAACAAATATTTGTTAATATTGTCTTGTGATTTTTGTATTGCATATGGATAACATGTCTTATCCTGTTATACTGACTCTCATGGTGCCCAAAGAATCGAAGTCATTTAGGCTAATATATTTCACATGTTTTCTTATCCTTTATCTGCTTATATTGTCAATTAATATTCGTCTTGTTATGGTCATTATCACAGAGAAAGGCACTCATGAACCAATGTACATATTCTTGTCTCATCTGTGTATTAATGGGATTTATGGAGCCACAGGATTCTACCCTAAGTTTCTGTCTGATTTAATATTGGATTCATATGTGATCTCCTCTCACATGTGTGCTCTGCAGATCATTGTTATTTACAGCTCTTTACTGTGTGAGTTTACAATATTAACAGTGATGTCTTATGATAGATATGTAGCCATATGCAAACCTTTAGATTATCATTCCATATTAACTAAATTCACCTGTGTGAAATTAATTCTGTTTTCTTGGATTGTACCCAGCTTATTATCAGTTATAGCAGTCATATTATCAAACTTAAGGCCATTTTGTAAATATCACATTGATAAATTGTATTGTGATAACTGGTCAGTTGTAAAACTGTCTTGTGCATCATCTTTTGTGAATAATGTCTATGGATATATTGTTGCAGTTATATTTGTTAGCTGTGCAGTTATTATCATAGTGTCATACGTAAAACTGATCTCTGCATGTAAAGCATCTTTGGAAAACAGAAGGAAATTCTGGCAAACGTGTCTGCCACACATATTATCGCTGATAAATTTCACTTTTGCGATGCTTTTTGATGCCATGTATAGCAGATATGGATCAAATGATATTCCAGAGAGTCTGCGTAATTTTTTGGCTTTAGAATTAGTTATAGTTCCACCTCTTTTTAATCCTGTAATCTATGGATTAAATATTAGAGCAGTGCGCAGAGTTTTTATCTCATGCATTTCAGCAAAAGTGAATGCTTTAGAAACGAGAAAAGGCTTAAAAACTTGACAATTACTTGATGTACTTTACTGAAAAGGAAATGCAATGTGGTATAATTTGATTATAAATGTATTTGTATACAAAATTGAAGAAAAACAAGGATGTAGAAACTGAACATCATTGAATATTTTCATAAAACATCAAGAAGAAAATTTAGTTTTAATTTATTATGCTTTCTGCTCACATATCCAAATTTCTTTGCTGAGGTTTGTCTAAATGACAAACAAAAATTAGAAGTCCTGGGAATTTCCTGAGATGTTTGGTATGAAAAGCTGAATTATTATTTTTCTTCTTTTTTTAAAGGTTTCCTAGATTTTACTTTCTTTACATTTTACTTTTTAATCATTTTACTTAATTATACTGCTATCAATTTATGTACCACACCAATGTGATTATTGGGAATAATCCGACTTAATGGAATCTCATGAAGAAACCCTTTAACCCATTATTTTTTATCATAAATTAAAACTATTAAACCACTGGTTTAGTTGTTTTTAATTTTTGTTTTTAAAAATATGCCGCCTTCAAACCCTTCCATGAATCTTTTGCTGGTTCCATGGTTATTTGGCCTTCCCCCTTTTTAAAAAATAAGGAAACCTATCATATTCAACTTAAGTTAAATGAACAAATTCACTCCAATTAAACTCAAGCTTAAATACATTTCTAATGAGTCCCTACAAATTATTATTATTATTATTATTATTTAGCTTTTAGCCTGAATATGTTAGTCTTGCTGTTATTTATACACATAAAAGTGTAATGAAGTCTGGTTTCACGTCAGTGTCATGTGCACCACTACAGCAAACACGCACTCTTCTCTAGTCCAGAAACACAATGGCAAATGGAGTGGATCATATGCGCGAGTTGGCACAGACCACAAAACATACATATTTGTGGTGAGGCATAGATGAGTTGTGACAAGGAGATCAAGTAATCTCCCTCTCCCACTTTCTCCTCTCTCGGGCAATTTCTTGGTCGTCCTTCTGCCGCTGGGGTGACAGGAAGGCCTGGGCCGGCCTGCTGGAGATGCAGGGACCCGGGCCATTTCCAGGACAGGTGTCCAGTGAGGATAGAGGTTGGAACGTTTATGTGAATTTGGTGAATTCAGATTGTAATCAAATCTCCATTCAAAGCCTGATGCAGCAAGGGGTTAGGTGAACTACCTATTAGTACCTGTCAATATAACATTTTGGGGGAAAACTCAAATAATGAAGGTGGCAGAAAATTTCCACTTTAGGCATCCACTGATTTTGGGGACAGATTGGCCAGCATTTACACAATTATTGGGGATTTTATGTGCAGATGCCTCTTGGGGGACAGGGCTAGGGACGTAGAAAATAATGGCTTAGGCTGGGGACGCTGTTCCGAGACCCTCACAGACTTACTCAGAGGAAACTAGAGCGAGGGGAAGAGCTAATGATGACTTTCCTCTCGAGCAGTCTTGTAGTGAAACGCTGAAAAATGTCTATGACAGGGTCCTTGCCACTGACGGACGGCTACCACAGCATTATCGGCTGCTCTCCCTATTTTGCTATTATAAAAGATTCATTGTATCAAGTGGCCCAATATAATAATAATAATAATAATAATAATAATAATAATAATAGATTTTATTTATAACACACTTTTCATTCCAAATAATCTCAAAGTGCAACAGGGGGGGGGGGGGGGAGAGAAAAAAGAAAAGAAAAAAAGAATAACAAGTAAAAATATAGAATACTACAAACAATCAACCAACACAGAAAACTGAACAGAAACAGAGCTGATGGTGACCATAAAATAGAGCTGATGGTGAACAGAAAACAGCTGATGGTGGAAGTCTCTGAAAGCTCCACAGCACACTGGGGTCCACTCCATGTATTAGGCCTACATCTGCATTTTCTTGTGTATTTTGTGACGGGGTGAAGAAGTACACGACACAGGAGGGCAGGTGAATTTCCCCGAAGGGTGGATTTATTGATGAAAGTGAAAGTGCGTTGAGTGGGGTGCTCCGTGTTCGGTGTGGTCTCTCTCTTGCGTCCTCGGTGCTCGCGGTGATATGGGTCCGTGCTCAGAGTGAGTGCTGGCCGTCACACGCTGATCTCTGGAGGGAAAATGGAGACAACAGTTAGCCGAGTCTTCTGGAGACATCTCTCACCTCTCTGGGCGGCGGGCAGGCTTATAAAGCTGCCCGCTGATGAGCTGCAGGTGTGACGGCTCAGCCTGTGATGAGCGAGTGCAGGTGTGCCCGCCTTGTTTCCAGGGCGACGCTGATGAGCGCTCGGGACACTTGTCACACTCCCCCCCCTTAAGCGACGTCCTGGTCCTGCGGAGAAGCGGGGAAACTGGGGGGTGGAGGGTGGGGGGGTGGAGCCTGACAGACCTGCGAAAGCTGACCACATCCGGGAAAGACCATCGGCGTTGGCGTTGGCCGTCCCGGCTCGATGTTGGACGGTGAAGTTGAAGTCCTGGAGCGGCAGGAACCACCGCGTCACCCTGGCATTCGTCTCCTTGGCCCGGGCCATCCATTGAAGTGGTGCGTGGTCAGTGGTCAGGGTGAAGTGGCGGCCCAGGAGGTAATAACGGATCTCCAGGACTGGCCACTTGACGGCCAACGCCTCCCGTTCCACGGTTGCGTAGCGCTGTTCTGCTGGGGTCAGCTTTCGGCTGATGTAGAGCACCGGGTGTTCCTCGCCGTCGGTGACCTGGGAAAGGACGGCTCCCAACCCGGTGTCGGAGGCGTCCGTCTGCAGCAGGAAGGGGCTATTGAAGTCGGGCGCTCGTAGGACCGGGGCCGAGGTGAGGGCCGACTTGATGCGGTGGAACGCCGCCTCCGCCTCGGTGCTCCACAGGATCTTCTCTGGCTGCCCCTTCCTGGTCAGGTCTGTCAGGGGAGAGGCTAAGGAGGAGAAGTCAGGGATAAAGCACCGATAGTAACCCGCCAACCCCAAAAAGGCTCGTACCTGCGTCTTTGTGGTGGGACGGGGAGCGGAGAGAATCGCCGAGACCTTCTTCTCCTGTGGTCGGATCAGGCCCCGTCCCACCTGGTAGCCGAGGTACTTGGCTTCCGCGAGTCCTAGGTGGCATTTCCGGGGGTTGGCGGTCAGCCCAGCCCGATGTAACTCCGACAGCACCTTCTGCAGCCGGTCCAGGTGGTCCTCCCAGGTCTGGGCTGCGTGATGGTTCGATGACCCCTAACCTCAGCATCTCCTGTACCTCTGCCTCGATGGCGTGTCGCCGAGCCTCCGGAACACGGTAGGGCCGCTCCCGAACGACGACTCCTGGGGGCGTCCGGACGTCGTGCTCCAGGACGTGAGTCCGCCCGGGGCGAGGGGAGAACACCGCAGAAAACTGACTGACCAGGTGCTGCAACTCCGACTTTTGGGCCGCCGACAGCTGGGGGTCCATGTCTACCATCACCGGTGGGGGTTCCGAGAACGCGGAGAGCTGGGGCCCGGTCCCGATCCAGCGTTTCAGGAGGTTGATGTGGTACAGCTGGTCGGCTCTCCTCTTCCCAGGCTGCCGGACCTGGTAGGTAACGGGCCCGACCTTCTCGGCGACTGTGAAGGGACCCTGCCAGGTGGCCAAGAACTTACAGGCGGCTGTTGGGACCAGGACCAAGACGTGGTCCCCGCGCTGGAACTCTCTGGGTTGGGCGGCCCGGTCGAAGTGCCTCCGCTGGGCCTGCTGGGCTTTGGCCAGGTGCTCCCGGACGATGGGCATCACGCGGTCGATCCTGTCGCGCATCTGCCGCACGTGCTCGATGGTGGAACGGTGTACCCCCGGTTGTTGCTCCCAGGCCTCCTTGGCCACGTCGAGCAGTCCACGGGGTTGCCGGCCGAAGAGGAGCTCAAAGGGGGTGAAGCCGGTGGACGCTTGGGGGACTTCCCGGATGCCAAAGAGGACATAAGGCAGCATCTTGTCCCAGTCCCGCAGGTCTTCGGCGGCCACCCGCCGCAGCATCTGCTTGAGCGTTTGGTTAAACCGCTCAACGAGGCCGTCGGTCTGGGGGTGGTACACCGTTGTGCGGAGCTGTTGGACCTTCAGGAGCCTGCAGAGATCGGCCATAATCCGGGACATGAACGGGGTGCCCTGGTCAGTCAGAATCTGGGCGGGGATGCCCATCCGGCTACACAGAAGGAAGAGCTCCTGGGCGATGGCCTTGGTGGTGGCTTTCCGGAGGGGAATGGCCTCTGGGTAGCGGGTGGCATAGTCCACGATGACGAGGATGTGTTCGAACCCCCGGGCGGACTTCGGCAGCGGTCCCACCAGATCCATTACGATTCGCTCGAAGGGCACCTCTATGATGGGCAGCGGAATCAGCGGGCTGGGGGGAGGAACTCGTGGCGATGTCCGCTGGCAGGTGGGGCAGGCTTGGCAAAACCGCTTCACCTCGGCCTCCAGGCCGGGCCAGTGGAAGCGATCTCGGATCCGTTGGATGGTGTTCTGAGCCCCGAGGTGGCCTGCCATGGGGTGTGCGTGGGCGATCTCCATCACCCCATCGGTCTTGCTTCGGGGCACGACGAGCAGGTTTTTTTCCTCCCCCCTTCGCTGAGCGACACAGTAGAGCAGGCCTTGTTCAATTTTGAAGTGGGGCGTAGGGTGCGGCGCGGGCTGTAGGTCCTTCCCCTCCGCGACCCGTACTTGAGCCCAGCAGTGCTTCAGACGGTCGTCCTCGTGCTGCTCGCGGGCGAACGCCCCGGCCCCCGAGACCTGCTGGAAGAGATCATAGAACAGGTTAGCAGCTTGGGGGGTGGACTCACCGTCTCGGGGGCTGTCGGAGGCCAGCAGCACAGGGCGCCGTCTGGGTCTCCGCGCAGTCCGGCGCGTTGGGCGGTTCCCGGGCTGGCTGACAGGCTGTGTGGCGGCGGTGAGGAGACGGTCGAACCCCGGCCAGTCCCTTCCGAGCAACACGGGGACCGGCAGATCCTTGACGATTCCAACTTCGATGGCCCAGGTGCCCGGGGCGGCCTCGATGGACACGCGACGTGCGGGGACTTCTCGGGTATCGCCGTGCACACACACAATGGGGACGGAGGTCTTCGAATCCACTCGCGGCGACAGGATGGCTGTCTGTACTAGGCTAATGGCGCTGCCGGAGTCCAGGAGAGCCAGGAAGGGACGGCCGTTGATCTTCACCTCCGCCCGGGGCGCGTTCTCTGTGTGCACGGCGCAGCCTGCCAGCCATGCTCGTCCAGGGGATCGCGGGGCTTCGGTGGGCATGGGCTCGTCCGGAGGCCCGGGAACCGCCGGCCTGCCTACCGGTCGCGAGGTACCCTCCGGCGTGCGTCACTCCTGGACCACCCTTCGGGGAAAAGGCGACGCTCGCTCCCCGACCTCCCGGTGGAAGGTGGCATCCGCCAGCTCAATGGCCTCAACCAGCTCATCCTTGGTAGTGGGCTTCCACATCCCCACGGCTTGCCGGAGGTGGCGCGGGAGCGCGCGCAAGAGGCGGTCGACGACGACGCGCTCCAACTACCTGGATGGCGGTGGAACCCTCGGCCAGCAACCAGTGTTGTGCCAGACGAGAGAGATCTGCGGCTTGGAGTCGGGGTGGGCGCCGTGGGTCGTAGGACCAGTCATGGAAGAGTTGTGCAGCACTGATCGGTGAGAGCCCGACGCGGCCCAGGATCTCCTTCTTTAACTCTGAATACGAAGTGCTTTGCGCAGGGGGAAGCGCGAAGTACGCCCGCTGCGCTTCCCCGGTCAACAGCGGCGCGACGATGCGAGCCCACTCGTCCTCCGGCCACGCCTCGCAGGTAGCGATGGTCTCAAACATCTCGAGGTACATGTCGACATCGTCGTGATCCATCATACGAGGCAAGAGTTGGGTTGCTTGGGTGCGAGGGTCAGGCAGCGGAGCGCGTTGGGCAGCGGCCGCCCGCAGTGTGAGAAGCTCCCGCTCTGTAGTGTCTTGTCGAGAGGCCATATGCTCCATAATTTGCTGCTGGCGGATGCTCACCTCGGTGAGGTGTTTCAACAGTTCCTCCATCGTCGCAGGGAGGAGCGCAACCTGGGGAAACAGAGGGAAAAATCAACAAGTGCGGGGAAAATAAATCCAGGGAAAAAAAGTCTCGGGAAAATGGGAACCACTCCACGTGAACCTGATGTCGGTACTTCTTCACAATCTTGCCCGCATTCTCCACCAGTGTGACGGGGTGAAGAAGTACACGACACAGGAGGGCAGGTGAATTTCACCTGGAAAGAGTGGATTTATTGATGAAAGTGAAAGTGCGTTGAGTGGGGTGCTCCGTGCTCGGCGTGGTCTCTCTCTTGCGTCCTCGGTGCTCGCGGTGATATGGGTCCGTGCTCAAAGTGAGTGCTGGCCGTCACACGCTGCTCTCTGGAGGGAAAATGGAGCCAACAGTTAGGCGAGTCTTCTGGAGACATCTCTCATCTCTCTGGGCGGCGGGCAGGCTTATAAAGCCGCCCGCTGATGAGCTGCAGGTGTGACGGCTCAGCCTGTGATGAGCAGGTGCAGGTGTGCCCGCCTTGTTTCCAGGGCGACGCTGATGAGCGCTCGGGACACTTGTCACAATTTACAATGTATTAAATGTATTTACATTGAGACATTATGTGATGATTAACAGGCACAGCTAGACCAGAGATGTTGATGGATTGTTTCTGATGGTGTCTGTTTTGTTTTGACACAGGTATGTAAATGGAATGGATCATTAGTATTTTTCTTGTATTCTTCTGTACTTTTTAATTTATTTTATTTTTTCTCTTATTATTGTATTTGTTACTGTATGTTATGCTCTCTTTTGCTGGATGTCATGGAGAGAAGCACAGCTAGACCAGAGATGTTGATGGATTGTGTCTGTTTTGTTTTGACACAGAAACCTCCAATCATACAAAAAAGAATACAAACCATTTCAACTGCATCATCGTGTGGGCTTTTATTATTACTCATATAGAAATAAAAATCATTAACACAACGCAGAAGAAAACCCACTACATTAGCACAATTTGTATCTCCTTAAAACAAAAGAATGATGACAAAATAATAACATAAATCAATTTCCCATGAAAAGGTTCAAAGCAGGGCAAATACATTTAAATAGTCATGCATAACTAAAATGTCCAAGTGGAAATTCACAAAATTAACCAATGACTTTAACCCATGGAAAAACACATGCATCATTTTCAAATATCAACAGTAAAAATAAACAAATTTAAGTGCAAAAAGTGCCCAATATAAGTGATCAGAATAAACAGTATACTTAGCAGGCATTACACACACATTACTGCACGTCACAGCCTAAATGTGTTATTCATTACAATAATCCGAAAAACGAAAAATGAAAAACAACAAAATTGTGTTTACCTTTGTCTTGTGCTTTAACTTCAGACAAAACTACAATAATATGTCTTTTGTGAAGCCCATATTTGTAGAACATAACGCAGAACTTAACACATTCAAAATGGATAAGTCCCCCCCCATACCTTCTTGGGACCTATCTCTGGTGCTTAGTGCACTTCAGAGGCCTCCCTTTGAGCCTTTGCAGTCAGTGGAGTTAAAAATTCTGTCTCTAAAGACAGTACTCCTGACTGCTTTATCAAGAGGGTAGGGGACCTGCAGACATTTTCGGTCGATGAATCGTACCTGGAATTCGGGCCGGACTACTCTCACGTAATCCTGAGACTACGGATACGTGCCAAAGGTTCCCACCACTCCCTTCCGGGACCAGGTGGTTAACCTGCAAGCACTGCCTTCGGAGGAGGCAGACCCAGCCCTGGCTTTTCTCTGTCCTGTCCGAGCACTCAGACGTATGTGGACAGAACGCAAAGCTTAGGATCTCAGAGCAGCTCTTCGTCTGTTACGGAGGACAGCAGAAGGGAAAGGCTGTCTTCAAGCAGAAGATGGCCCACTGGATAGTGGATGCCATTGTCTTGGCTTATGAGTCCCAAGACGTGCCCTGCCCGCGCGGGATTAGAGCCCACTCCACCAGGGGCCTCTTCCTGGACGCTGGCTCGTGGCGCCTCGCTGACAGATATCTGTAGAGCTGCGGGCTGGGCAACACCCAACACGTTCGCTAGATTCTATAGCCTACGTGTAGAACCGGTAGCTTCCCGTGTACTCACTTCTCATAGTCGATAGTACCGAAGTGCCCGTTCTAGAGTCAGCTTGCTACGCCACTCCCTTCCTCATGGAACGGATACGTGCGCTTATATGCTCCAGTCGAGTTCCCCAGCATGGCAAACCCTGTCGAGTCCTCCGCAAACTGCGGCAGTCAGATGTAGCGGAGCGTCTGACGCCAGGTCTAACACTTGTATGCAGTGTGAAACTTGTATTAGGCTGGGTTCCATATGTAGTGACCCCCACGGCGGTCCAATATGTGTATTCTCCACGGTAGGGCTCCCTACGGTGAGCCCGTGTCTTACCCTTGGAAGAGCCCGCTCTGCCGTCTCAGTGTGGTGACTGTCCCCCACCCAGCTGGGCCGGGGCCACCCCTAGGACTCCCGTATGTAGCACTGCCTACGGACATTCTATATTAGTATTTCCACATGGTATCCCTTTTCGGGGTCGTGTGGCTTCCGCAGCGGCCTCCAGGGGAACGCTTCCCAGCGTTATCCAAAAGTCCACTGTTTGGGTCTTAGGGGATGGCAGTTTGACTCTCATTGCAGGAAATTCCCCGTCCGCTGGGACGGGGTCCGAGGGCACTGGAAGTGGTAGTAACTGTGGCGTTTTCCATAGGGATCCCAATTCGTCGGTCTAAGTCCGACATACAGTATTGTTCAAAATAATAGCAGTACAATGTGACTAACCAGAATAATCAAGGTTTTTAGTATATTTTTTATTGCTACGTGGCAAACAAGTTACCAGTAGGTTCAGTAGATTGTCAGAAAACAAACAAGACCCAGCATTCATGATATGCACGCTCTTAAGGCTGTGCAATTGGGCAATTAGTTGAAAGGGGTGTGTTCAAAAAAATAGCAGTGTCTACCTTTGACTGTACAAACTCAAAACTATTTTGTACAAACATTTTTTTTTCTGGGATTTAGCAATCCTGTGAATCACTAAACTAATATTTAGTTGTATGACCACAGTTTTTTAAAACTGCTTGACATCTGTGTGGCATGGAGTCAACCAACTTGTGGCACCTCTCAGCTGTTATTCCACTCCATGATTCTTTAACAACATTCCACAATTCATTCACATTTCTTGGTTTTGCTTCAGAAACAGCATTTTTGATATCACCCCACAAGTTCTCAATTGGATTAAGGTCTAAAGATTGGGCTAGCAACTCCATAACATAAATTTTGTTGGTTTGGAACCAAGACTTTGCCCGTTTACTAGTGTGTTTTGGGTCATTGTCTTGTTGAAACAACCATTTCAAGGGCATGTCCTCTTCAGCATAGGGCAACATGACCTCTTCAAGTATTTTAACATTATGCAAACTGATCCATGATCCCTGGTATGCGATAAATAGGCCCAACACCATAGTAGGAGAAACATGCCCATATCATGATGCTTGCACCTCCATGCTTCACTGTCTTCACTGTGTACTGTGGCTTGAATTCAGAGTTTGGGGGTCGTCTCACAAACTACCTGTGGCCCTTGGACCCAAAAAGAACAATTTTACTCTCATCAGTCCACAAAATGTTCCTCCATTTCTCTTTAGGCCAGTTGATGTGTTCTTTGGCAAATTGTAACCTCTTCTGCACATGCCTTTTTTTTAACAGAGGGACTTTGCGGGGGATTCTTGAAAATAGATTAGGTTCACACAGACGTCTTCTAATTGTCACAGTACTTACAGATAACTCTAGACTGTCTTTGATCATCCTGGAGGTGATCATTGGCTGAGCCTTTGCCATTCTGGTTATTCTTCTATCCATTTTGATGGTTGTCTTCCGTTTTCTTCCACGTCTCTCTGGTTTTGCTCTCCATTTTAAGGCATTGGAGATCATTTTAGCTGAACAGCCTATCATTTTTTGCACCTCTTTATAGGTTTTCCCCTCTCTAATCAACTTTTTAATCAAAGTACACTGTTCTTCTGAACAATGTCTTGAACGACCCATTTTCCTCAGCTTTCAAATGCATGTTCAACAAGTGTTGGCTTCATCCTTAAATAGGGGCCACCTGATTCACACCTGTTTCTTCACAAAATTGATGACCTCAGTGATTGAATGCCACACTGCTATTTTTTTGAACACACCCCTTTCAACTAATTCAACTAATTGCCCAATTGCACAGCCTTAAGAGCGTGCATATCATGAATGCTGGGTCTCATTTGTTTTCTGAGAATCTACTGAACCTACTGGTAACTTGTTTGCCACGTAGCAATAAAAAAATATACGAAAAACCTTGATTATTCTGGTTAGTCACATTGTACTGCTATTATTTTGAACAATACTGTACATCGAACGTGACCGACTGAAAGGGAACGTCTCGGTTACATATGTATCCCTCATTCCCTGAAGGAGGGAACGGAGACGTACGTCCCGTCGCCCCAGTTGCTGTACCATCACTGCAGTTCCA
Organism: Pseudorasbora parva; assembly: GCF_024679245.1. Lineage (NCBI taxonomy): Eukaryota > Metazoa > Chordata > Actinopteri > Cypriniformes > Gobionidae > Pseudorasbora > Pseudorasbora parva. Next base: position 20,089,541 of record NC_090189.1, read on the forward strand.
GCCACGGTTCGGCTCCTCAGTGAAAAACAACGGTGCGTGGTGATCGCTTCCACTTTATACCCGCCCAGTGGGACGGGGTGCGATATGCAAAGTGTTCATTGGGTGTTCATTGGCCCGTTTTATAAATCTTGAAGCTCCCAGAAGTGATCCCAATTCATCGGTCTAAGTCCGACGTACATCTCTGTTCCCTCCTTCAGGGAACGAGGGTTACATACGTAACCAAGACGTTTTAACCAACTTGAATAATAAGGCAAACTGGGACACTCTTTTTTCCCCAAATTTATTTCCACTAATTCACTCCAGTTGAGCAAACTTAAAAACTATTGTTCATCTAATGATTTAAATATTTATGCTATTATTAATAATAATAATAATAATAATAATAATAATAATAATAATAATAATAATAATAATAAAACAAAGCCTTGGTATTCCAACCAAATGGAAAATGGATTTGCATTTTTCAAATGCACTGTAAGGAATGCCAATGCTTTGTTTGATAAACATAAACTTTGCATTTTAAAGGCAGTTTAAGACTGGCTTTAGATTTTTTTAAATGTACTATCAGGGAATAAAAAAAAAGTTTTAAAAGCTATTTCAAATAGACATGTTTCGGTGAATTTATAATATACATTTTTTATTAGATTATGAGCTCAAGATTGTATTAGATTTTGAGAAAATCCTTACACAAACATTTTATCATTAATAATAATGTAATACTTATTACATTGTGCCGCTATTAAATGATGAGTCCTGATGAACACCTTGTCAAGATGCATTTTGTGATTGTGAAAGCTACATTAGCACTTATAGTATTAATTCAATTTGCCACATAATGAGAAGATAAAGCATTTTACTTTTATTGATTTCTTCCCTTGTATCTTTACACAAACAAAGGGCAATAGTTAACAGTTTTCCTTTTTTCTGACAAAATACACTACAGAATGAAACACAACATACTTCATACTGTCATTTTTTTGTACAATTCATACATAATTTTAGGATTCTTTTGCGAACTTCTGTTAGTTTTAAGCCATAGATCACAGGATTGAAAAGTGGCGGCACAATAATCATCTCTAAAGCCAAAAAATTACGCAGGTTTGCAGGGAAATCACTCGATCCATATCTGTTATAGATGGTATCGAAAAGTATTGCAACAGTGAGATTTATCAATGAAAGTACATGAGGAACACACGTCTGCCAGAATTTCCTTCTGCACTCCAATGATGCTTTACATGCAATGATAAGTTTAATATAGGACACCATAATTACAATCACAAGGCCAAAATATAATGAAATAAAAATGAATCCATAAAGGTTATTGACGAAGGTTGATCCACATGAGAGTTTTACAATTGACCAGTTGTCACAATACAATTTGTCAATATGATTTTTACAGAGTACTAACCTATTTGACAAGAAAACTGCAATGAACATATTAAGAAATGGTATGAACCAACATAAGACAAGTAATATACTGCATGAATATTTGTTCATCTTTGAGTGATAGTCTAAAGGTTGACATATGGCCACATGTCTATCATATGCCATAGCTACTAATGTAGAATATTCACACATAACATAAGTATAAACAACAAAGGCCTGGAACGCACACATGTAAGATGGAATTATATATGAATTCATTATTAAATCATGCAAGAATTTAGGATAAAATGCTGTTGTTCCATAAATGTCATTTACACAGAGATTGCACAGAAAAATGTACATTGGTTTATGGAGGGCTCTCTCCAAGACAATGACCACAATTAGCCAAATGTTCACAAACAGTATCATAACATAGAGGGAAAAAAAGCATGTGAAATAGATATACATGTATGATTTAGCATCCTGTGGTTCCATCAGAGTGAAGGTTGCAAAATTCGTCATATTATCCATCATATATTTAAGTTTTTTAAGCTTACATTTGTCCATATAAAAAACGTCCTCAAAATTTTGCACTTAAAAACAACCGCAGTATATCTTTGATTTGAAAATATAAATGTAAAGATGAGACATTCATGCTTATAAAATACAATAAGAGTTAACACTAGTCAACAATTACCACTGAACTGCCTTGAGTTGTGATCTTGCACTCTCACATTCATTTAGTGGAAGTACTATGGCTATTCACCTGCTTATAAATATCTTGCTCAGTTTATCTTTACAAGTTGTCTGAGGCTCTACTAAGTAAAACCTAGGGGAAATTCAAAAAGCTCTGGAGGTCTTTTTTCCACTTTTAATTATATGTCTCACCCAAGGTGAAAATCACATGAAAAGTAAACTGAAGAAATGATTGGAGTTTTTTTTTTTTTTTTTTAAATAGTTGGTTACACTGGACTGGCAGGAAATGTACATTAATATACCTTTATTCTGCATGTTATTTGGTTTATTTTGATGGATGAACTGTCTTTGTAGTGTTAAGAGAGCGAAAGCTATGGGCGCCGGGCATGTTCTAAAACATTAGAGAAAGAAAGTCTTTTTAGCTTGCCACTATAAATCGCTATTTCTCTCTTGTTCTGATAGACAAGATGTTATAAAATAATAACATAATGAAAACCAAATGACCTTTTAACTATTTCTTAACCTTCTTAAAAACGTCCCAGCATGACATCCGACGGGTTTTTCCAGATCGCATTGCATATCTTCAAATGTTAATTAAATTTATTCTTTGATTGCCAGAAAAGATCCCGGAGTCAAATGCAAGTTCACAAAGTTTATTTAGAAGTGATAGCGATAGGGTCAGATAGAGTACTAAAGTCACAGTCCACAAATGAGAGACCACACGCGGCGTCCAACGCCGTAATCCACTCTGGTCGGTGACCGGAGAGAAATCCTCACACAACAGATGACCGATGATACCAACACAGAAGGCAGAACAAAGCCCGACAAGGGAGAGCTCACTGGAACCTGGAAAAGACTGGATCTCGCCTAAAAACAAAGCTCACCAGTCACTTCGGGAAAACAGGACAGAGTTCACTCGAGGACAAATTCATGTACTTCCACAGGCGAGCAAATACTGGCCTTGACAAGTATCCAGATGCCGCGACAGGAACAGAGGAAGACTGAAGAGGGACAGCGTAATGAACCTCCGACTGGACTGGACAAACTGACAGAAATCAACCAAAGCAATGAGCGCGCAACGAGAGACAGAACAGCGTGCTATACAAAGAGAACGGCTGATGAGACGCGACAGGTGAACAATTACTGAAATGAGTGGGAGGAGTTAGAGAATCCGAAGAGAACCACCACCAACAGGTAAGGATATTCACACACACACACACACACACACACACAAACACACACACACACACACACACACACACACACACACACACACACACACACACACACACACACACACAGATCACCCAGGAGTCCTGACAGTATCCCCTCCCCCATGACCGGCACCGGACGGGCATGGAGGGGACTCACCCTGTCGCCGACGGAGATCCTCAATCAGACCAGGATCCAGTATATCTCGGGACGGAACCCAGCACCTCTCCTCCGGACCGTAACCCTCCCAGTCCACTAAATACTGAAAACCTCTGCCCCTGCGACGAGAATCTAGTAATCTCCTAACAGTATAGGCAGGAGCACCATCCACTAGACGAGGGGCGGGGGGTCTTGGGGCAGAGACGGGGGGATTGTTCTGAGCAAAAATCACAGGTTTAACCCTGGATACATGAAAAACTGGGTGAACCCGACCAAGAATAGGAGGTAACTTAAGCTTAACCGCTACCGGACTAATGACCTTAGAGATACTGTATGGCCCAATGAAACGGGGAGCCAGATTACGAGAAGGCTCACGGAGAGGCAAATCTTTGGTAGAAAGCCATACCTTTTGTCCACACATATAACGAGGTGGAGGTCACCGGTGACGATCAGCCGCAGCTTTGGTTCGTCTGGAGCTTCGTAATAAAAGTGTTTTAGCTCTCCTCCAAGTGCGTCTGCACCTGCGCACGAAAGCTAAAGCAGACGGAATCGCTGCGTCGGGCTCCTGTGATGGGAAAATAGGAGGGTGATAACCGATGGATAATTCAAACGGAGACAAATTAGTAGATGCGACGGGAAGAGAATTATGAGAATACTCGACCCATGGGAGCTGTTGGCACTAGGAATTCGGATATTGTGACGACAGACAGCGAAGCGTTCGACCGAGATCCTGATTAGCCCGTTCGCATTGCCCATTGGTCTGCGGATGATAACCAGAAGACAAGCTGGCTGTAGCGCCGATCTGTCTACAAAACTCCTGCCAAAAACGAGAGATGAACTGAGGACCCCTGTCTGATACTACATCAGTCGGAATACCGTGTAAACGAAAGACGTGATTAATCAAAACCTGTGCCATCTCTTTGGCAGAAGGGAGTTTAGGCAGGGGAATAAAATGAACCGCTTTAGAAAAACGATCCACCACAGTCAATACGACAGTGTTACCATTGGACACCGGTAAACCAGTGACAAAATCAAGGGCTATATGAGACCAGGGGCGGGAGGGCACGGGCAAAGATTTTAGCAGACCAGCGGGAGGTTGATTAGATTCTTTATTACAAGCACAAACGGAACAGGCTAATACAAACTGTCTGACGTCCGTAGCCATGGAAGGCTACCAAAAACGTTGGCGGATGGCAGCCAACGTTCTCCGAATTCCCGGATGGCAAACTTGGATTCGTGACCCCACCGGATGACGTCGGAACGTAAACCCTCAGGAACCCATAGACGACCCGCCAGACACCCCTCCGGCACTTCCCCCTCTCGACCGGCCTCTCTCACCCGCTGTTCGACCCCCACACAAGGGCACCGACCACCCTCCCCTCCGGGAGAATGGTTTCGGTCCGCTCAGCCCCGGGGCCCTCGAACAGACGGGACAGAGCGTCAGGTTTGATGTTTTTGGAACCTGGCCGGTACGAGAGTGTGAAGTTAAAACGATCAAAGAAGAGTGTCCAGCGAGCCTGTCTAGATGTTAACCTTCTGGCTGAACGGATATTCCAAATTCTTATGATCCGTCCAGACCAGAAAGGGCTCCGAGGTTCCCTCCAACCAGTGACGCCACTCACCAAGCGCGAGTCTAACCGCCAGATAGCTCCCGATTAATTTCGTTCCGCTGGGTTTAACCGATGAGAGAAAAAAGCGCACGGATGCACTCTCCCGTCAACGGAAGATCGCTGAGATAAAACTGCGCCTACCCCGACATCGGATGCATCCACTTCCACTATAAATATCTTAACCGAATCGGGAATAGAAAGAACCGGCGCAGAGATGAAACGGGACTTTAATTCATCAAAGGCTTCCTGAGCTTCCTTATTCCAACGATAAGACACTTTAGAGGAAGTGAGAGCGGTAAGAGGTTTAGCGATCTTACCAAAATTTCTGATGAAACGCCGGTAAAAGTTGGCGAAACCCAGAAATCGCTGAAGCTCCTTATGCGTGTCGGGTACTGGCCATTCGGCAACCGCTTTAACTTTAGCAGGATCGGGACGAATCTCTCCCTCGGCTATTACGTAACCCAGAAACGAAACCGACTCCTTGTGGAACTCGCACTTCTCCGCCTTAACAAAGAGCTGATTCTCTCACAGCCGTTGTAAAACCTGGCGAACATGCTGAGTGTGTATCTGCATAGAGGGAGAAAAGATGAGAATGTCATCGAGATACACAAAAAGACAAACTTGTTAATCATGTCACCCAGCACTTCATTGACCATGGTTTGGAAGACAGCCAGTGCGTTACAAAGACCGAACGGAAGAACACAGTATTCCCAGTGCCCTGATGGTGTATTAAAGGCTGTCTTCCACTCATCGCCCTCTTTAATACGTACCAAGTGATAAGCGTTGCGCAGATCTAACTTGGTAAACACGTGCGCTCCCTGTAACAACTCAAACGCTGACGACATTAAAGGCAAGGGGTATTTATTCTTAACAGTAATGTCATTCAGCCCTCTATAGTCAATGCACGGACGAAGAGACCCGTCTTTCTTTTTGACAAAAAAAAATCCAGCTCCAGCTGGAGACGAGGAGCGGCGAATGAGACCGGCACTTAGAGATTCGTTAATGTACTTATCCATAGCCTCTCTCTCTGGGTTAGAAAGGGAAAATATACGACCCTTGGGCGGAGAAGTGTCTGAGAGAAGTTTGATTTTGCAATCATACGACCGGGGAGGAGGTAGGGAAGTGGCCCGAGCCCTACTGAACACCTGATACAGATCTGAGTACAACATCTGGAACCTGAAACGTAGAACAGACAACAGGAGAAGGAGCAGGACCAAGACATGAAACATGACACGAAGACTTCCAAGATAACACAACACCGTTCTGCCAATCGACGTGAGGATTATGTTTGGTCAACCAGTCATGTCCTAAAATGACCGGCGATTGAGACTGTTCTAATAAATAAAATTCGATCTCCTCACAATGATTGCCAGAAACAAACAAACTCACAGGCGGTGTGCGATGGGTGATAACAGCCATATGTTGTCCCTTTAACGTCCAAGCGGAGAGAGAAGAAGACAGAGGGATAGCAGGAATGTTCCACGATTCGGCCAAGCCGGCATCTAGAAAACTTGCCTCAGCACCAGAATCCAGCAACGCCTGTGAATGATAAGACCGTTTATAGTTTACAGTTACGGGTAGTGTGGTGCAGTTTACGGGAGACTTAAGAGACGACACGCCCACCGAAACTCCCGAAGTCATCGGCGGGCAGTACCTTTTACCGGACACGCAGCTGCGATATGCCCAGGCTTACCGCAATACAGGCACAAACCACCAGACAGACGGCAATGTCTTTCAGTAGCGGTAAGATGAAGCTTGCCCAGTTGCATGGGCTCCTCCCTCTGGAGAGAAGATGAAGAGAGTTCCTCCGGTTCAGAGACGGCGAGATGACGAAACGACCGGCGGATGTCTCGTTGACGGTGGCGGGTCTCGATCCTCAACGCCAGGTCGATCGCCGTCTCTAGAGATGTTGGAGGATCCCGTGCCGCAACCTCATCCTGAATGGCAGGATTGAGACCCTCAAGAAATTGAGCCCGTAGTGCGGCGTCATTCCAGCCGCTGGTGATGGCTAGCGTCTTTAACGCGATGGCATAATGTGTGACGGAAGAGGTCCGTTGCAGCAGCCTTACCAGCTCGGCTGCTGTCATGTCCCCACGAAGCGACCGATCAAATAAACTCAACATCTCCGTCTCGAGAGCCTCAAACGAAGCCGTACATGGAGCCTTGGCCCCCCATACAGCCATTCCCCACTGTCTCGCCCTTCCAGTGAGAAGTGTCAGCACATATGCCACCTTAGATGTTGAAGCGGCGAAACGCCGTGGCTGAAGAGCGAAGACAAGGGAACACTGCTGCAGAAAGGCCCGGCAGATGTTCGGGTCGCGGTCGAAGGACGGAGGCGTCGCCGCGTGTGGTTCTCGGTCTGCAGGTGCAGTCTCAACAGGTACAGAGGAGACGGGAGGAACCCGGTCACCGATCGGGAAAACAATCTGATCCACCCGTGTACTGAGCTCCGTAAAATGGTTCCGACAGGACACGGAAATCTCTGGCCGCTACATTCAGCATAGATGCATGCTGTTCAATGACTGCTCCCTGCTGCTGAAGTGCGGCGTACACCAACTCCGAACCCTCTGAACTTGCTGACTCCATTGGTGGCGCGCTCATTCTGTCAGAAAAGATCCCGGAGTCAAATGCAAGTTCACAAAGTTTATTTAGAAGTGATAGCGATAGGGTCAGATAGAGTACTAAAGTCACAGTCCACAAATGAGAGACCACATGCGGCGTCCAACGCCGTAATCCACTCTGGTCGGTGACCGGAGAGAAATCCTCACACAACAGATGATCGATGATACCATCCATGCACCACACAGAAGGCAGGACAAAGCCTGACAGGGGAGAGCTCACTAGAACCTGGAAAAGACTGGATCTCGCCTAAAAACAAAGCGCACCAGTCACTTCGGGAAAACAGGACAGAGTTCACTCGAGGACAAGTTCACGTACATCCACAGGCGAGCAAATACTGGCCTTGACAAGTATCCAGATGCCGCGACAGGAACAGAGGAAGACTGAAGAGGGACAGCGTAATGAACCTCCAACTGGACTGGACAAACTGACAGAAATCAACCAAAGCAATGAGCGCGCAACGAGAGACAGAACAGCGTGCTATACAAAGAGAACGGCTGATGAGACGCGAAAGGTGAACAATTACTGAAATTAGTGGGAGGAGTTAGAGAATCCGAAGAGAACCACCACCAACAGGTAAGGATACACACACACACACACACACACACACACACACACACACACACACACACACACACACACAGATCACCCAGGAGTCCTGACATTGATGAAGAAGAGATGGTCGCGTTCATTTGCGCACCTAAACTCTCACGCTATGTTAAAGGGCATCAAATTGCCATTTATCATTTGACTTTCATGATAAAATGGACAGCATATTTAATATGTTAGGCCAGATCCACACAAGATGCCAGAGCTTTCCCTAGCCAATCTTTTTTTTTTCTCATCCCAAGAAATATCTACTGTGGCAAGGGGGGCGTGGTTTAGCGAGGTCTGCAACGGGAGAGAGAGCCGCGGGACGAGCGGTAAGTGAGTGGGTTGGACGCAGATTGATAACACCTGTATCTTGTTCCAGTAATGGGCATGGAGAGAGGATAAAATGCCAGTGGAACCGGAAGCCAGGGAGAGAGAGAGACCGGACGGTTGATGCCACACACACCCAGAGACTGAGCTAGTGAGACTGAGGAAGCCGGAAGTGCCGACCCAGAAGTGATCGTTGTGTTATGAGTCTGAGAGAAGCCACACTATTGAGTGTGTTTTGACTATTGAGTTAAGAAATAAAGAAACGCATCCGTCCAGCCGACCCCCGTGTCCTCTTCCTTCCTTACATTATCGAACGTATTACATCTACGTACACTAGAAACTGCTGAAACCAACTCAAAACCAGGACAGTGTGAGGCGCTGTATTCTGCCACAGAAATACACTAAAAACAGAGAAGAAGAGTTGTGGCTAGAAGGGGTATAGCAGTGGAAGGATGTGAGGCAAAATCTCACGATAAAATAACAATAAATAAATTTGCTACTTACCAGATTGTTTTATTAATGCCTATGCCTACTCTAACAATAATGCAAATACAGTAATTAAAGGGGTGATGAATTGAGGATATATAAAAGGTCATGGTAATATAAGAATATCCTGTAAGTTTCGGAGCTGAAAACTTCCTTGTTAGTAAAAGAAAAGCTTTTATAAATACCAGGCCCAGAAAACAAGGCTCTCAAAACAATGACATGTTAGAAGGGTACAATGCCGCCTCTATGTTTACTTCTATGTGTACTTCGTGGAGCTAAACTGATCATGTTACCGAGCAATAAACATGATGAAGATGGAAAGACAACTGTTTGTAAACTAGACACAGTTTGACACTGGATTTGCAGACATATTGAGGTTTATACACAATGCTGTTCCTTCTATATTGTATCCGACAGGAATGGTGCAACATACTTATGTGAGTAAAACGTGTTCTTTTATGGGTGGCCAGGGGGCTCGCTAAGCCCAACAATGTCCCAGGGCTATACTGTGTTTTCCAGACCAACGCATGTAAACGTCGGCATCTTGGTGAATCTTAAATAGTGAAAAAACATTCATTTCTTGACTTGCGTTGTTAATGTTCTCTCACTCTTGACGTGATATTTGAAGAGCGCTTATGTGTGTGGTTCGTGCTTATATCCACCTATCGGCCAGGTCAAGTAATAAAAAAATGCCTTTCCCAATGCCCTTTTTAGCCACAAAAATCATCATCAAAACTGAGTCAGACAGAAAAGCTACTGTTGGAAAATGATACCTCAGTTATGCTCATCGACATTTTAGGGTAGTCTGAAGTAACCAAAAAGAAGACTTGAAAACGGCATAAGCTGCAAGACATTTACTTCACGTGGTGCCTGTGTTTGCATAGATGATTTACGTGGAATTTAATGTGTGCGCATCGTTATTATATTGAACTAAAAACTTTCGTTTTGTTTATTTTGATTTTGATTAAAGTTGTTGAATGTTCGCCGGTTCCTGCCTCCTCCTTTCCCATCTACAAACCCCGCCAAAATCCGAGAGGAAGGAGGGACATGCTGTCGAAGAGCCCTCTCGGCTGAGGGGGATTGCGGTGCTGAGGAGTTCGGACAGTGCGAATGAGAAAAGAACGCGAGTGGCTGCCTGAGGCAATGGTGCTGGAGCGAGCGGAGACCGGTGGGACGGAGTGGGGTGGTGGCCGTCCTGGAGTTGTCGGCGTTCGGCGTGGGCCGGAGCCTGCTGCCGTCCGCCATAATGGTGAGGAGCATGGAACGCGGAGCTCGCTGCCAGCTCCCTCAAGCAGAGGAGCCACCGCCGGCCGCCAGGGGGCGGAGGAGGTTTGGGCCGTCCACCAGGCGTCAAGCACCATCGCATGGCACCGCAAGGAAGAGCCTCTCGGTTGGTGAGTACCGAGCGGCAGTGTATTTGGGAACCAAACAATAATATTTCTTTCTTTTTTTTTCTCTCTCCCCTCTCTCGATCTGTCGCTCCTTGTGCTCCCGGCTCAGTTTCTCTCTAATTGGCCACAATATTATTGATGATTGTTGACAGGTGCACTTTTGATTTTTAAAAAGGGCAGGGGCTTGAGCCCCCAAAGCCCTCCCCCTCTTCACTTGCCTGGTGTGCATATGTGTCCCGTCACAAAATATGGCAAAAACTCTTACACAACGTTAATAGTTAGATTAAGGTGTGTACATGTCTTTAAAGCTCTCCAATAATGGGACTAAAATAGACATAATCAACATTTTTTAATTCGATTTGCATTTACCTTGAGTAGGACTTTATCCGGATTAAGGTAATTAGAAAGAGCTGTTTCTGTCACCCTGGCTCTACTCTCAGTGTTTTTTCTGATTTCCCATTCATTCCTAAGCTGGCATTGTTCCTGATTAGTTCGCAGTTTTCCTCATGTTAGTCTTTATGGTTTGTTGAGTTTTATTAAATCGTTCATTCTGCAGCACACATTGCGTCTGTTAGATTTATTTTATCTCATTGTTTTATATTATTGATATGAATATAAATTATATAAAAAATGTTCTTGTCACACTTTTATATTAGGTTTATTTAACTAAGTGATTTGCTGAGTGTTACCTGTTAGATAACACTGTTTTGTTCAATTGTCCAATCGTTGTGCAGTTTATTGCAGCCTCACAGTTCATGGCTGCTATATATTAGGTGCCTTGTTTTCATTCCTATCAAAAATTTAAATGGCACTATCTTAAATAATATCTATGAGATAACGCAAGCAAAAAATGTTTAACTCTCCCAATTTAAGGAGTTTTATCACACTGCTCTATAATTACAATAAATTAGTTTAAAAAGTGGATTGACTATGGCCACCAAGAATAGCACCATTCTTGGTCTCCCAGGAAAAATGGCCACACAGAGAAATGATGTCCCATGTGGCATAATTATCCAACTTATGATTATGGTTAATGACCTCTGGCTCTAAGAAAGATTATTGCACCATCTCTTTATTCTCTTGTCAAGCTATCTGAATCTCATGCGAATAAGGCAGTAGGAAAAACATTCATAGTTAATCTTTAAATGATATGTATTTGAATATTTAAATTCTTTGACTTGAAGGAAAGGAACCACTCTGACCTGACAGAATCAAGTCAAAATACATTAATCCATTGACACCTTGTGATGCCATGTACAGTACAGGTGCTGGTCATATAATTAGAATATCATCAAAAAGTTGATTTATTTCAATAATTCCATTCAAAAAGTGAAACTTGTATATTATATTAACATTATATTACATTCATTACACACAGATTGATATATTTCAAATGTTTATTTCTTTTAATTTTGATGATTATAACTGACAACTAAGGAAATCCCAAATTCAGTATCTCAGAAAATGAGAATATTAAGAACAATACAAAGAAATCTTGGCCAAATGAAAAATATGAACATGAAAAGTAAGAGCATGTACAGTACTCAATACTTAGTTGGGGCTCCTTTTGCCTTAATTACTGAAGAAATGTGGCGAGTCGATCAGTCTGTGGCATTTATGAGAGCCCAGGTTGCTCTGAAAGTGGCCTTCAGCTCTGCTGCATTGTAGGGTCTGGCATATCACATCATCTTCACAATACGAAAATGCAAAATTTACTTTTATTAGAGAACATAACTTTTAGATCACTCAGCAGTCCTTTTTAATCTTTAGCCCAGGCGACACGCTTCTGACGCTGTCTGTTATTCAAGAGTGGCTTGACACAAGCAATACGACAGCTGAAACCCATGTCTTGCATACATCTGTGCCTAGTAGTTCTTTAAAGGTCCCGTTCTTCGCATGTTTTCGAAGCTTTGATTATGTTTATAGTGTGCCATATAACATGAGTTGATGTTTTGCGTGTAAAAAACACAGTATTTTTCACACAATTTCACAATTTACTTATCTGTACAGCGCGGTTTTCTCTGTCCTAAAAACGGCCTGATGATTTCCTTGTTCTTTGAAGTCCCTCCTTCAGAAAAACGTAACGAGTTCTGATTAGGCCAGCGCTTCCCATGTTGTAATTGGACAGCAGCTTAGCGCACTTTGCCCGGAAAGGTCCCGCCTCTTACCATAACGGGGAGAAGCAAACACTGAATGCGCGCTTTTCTCCACGTGAGAGAGCAACAAGACCACGCCCCCTATTTTGCGTGTTCTTGTGGGCGGAGGGTTAGTCAACAAACGGTTCTAGTGACGTCATTCCTCCAAGGAAGTGCAGGGGTGTAGTCCAAACCGGCCGTTCGCTGTAGGCTTTGAAAGGGAACTTGTGTTAAATAAAATATCTTGCTTGGCTTTGAACTTTGAGCTTTATAATTTTACAGGTTTTATTTATGCTCCATCAGCAACATTTCACACTAACTAAAGTTTGAAAGATGGAATCGCGAAGAACAGGACCTTTAAGCACTGACCCTAGCTGTAGTCCACTCTGCGAATCTCCCCCACATTTTTGAATGGGTTTTTATTTCACAATCCTCTCCAGGGTGCAGTTTTCCCTATTGTTTGTACACGTTTTTCTACCACTACCATCTTTTCCTTCCCTTCGTCCTCTCTATTAATGTGCTTGGAAACAGAGCTCTGTGAACAACTAGCCTCTTTTGCAATAACCTTTTGTGTCTTGCCCTCCTTGTGCAAGGTGTCAATGGTTGTCTTCCCCATGATTGTGTAGCCTACAGAACTTGATTGAGAGACCATTTAAAGGCCTCTGCAGGTGTTTTGAGTTAATTAGCTAATTAGAGTGTGGCACCAGGTCTCTTCAATATTGAACCTTTTCAAAATATTCATTTTTTTTGAGATACTGAATTTGGGATATAATCATCATAGATATAATCATCATAATTAAAAGAAATAAACATTTGAAATATATCAGTCTGTGTGTAATGAGTGAATATAATATACGAGTTTCACTTTTTGAATGGAATTAGTTAAAAAAATCAACTTTTTGATGATATTCTGATTATATGACCAACACCTGTATATCTCAGTACCTTACATCTCAGCTCAACCATACAAGGAAAGAAAACAACAATATAAGGAATTGAAGGAAAACTTATTTGTACATTGGAATATTGCTGATCAGCATAACTTCACAGCACCATCAGCTGTATTCAAGGGATCTGTTGTTATGATGTTGAAGTTTGGTTATTTAAGAAATTCATAAAAAATAATAATAAAGCAAGATTTCCTGTTGAAATATGTGAAATGTATGTTTTCTAAACTGCAAAAGTAAAGCATAAATTAAAATTATTTTGACAGATGTGAAGGGGGAAGAGAATGTATATTCTTTATTTCTCAGTTGCTTTGCCAGAAAGACTCTCACATTAGCCTGACAAGCCAGACTCACATCAAGATGTTTGGTCTGGAAACTCACCATTGACAGGGCTCAATCCGAGAGGCGGGATAAACGGTTATCTTTCAAACTCCCTCTGCACGCGATAGGATATTGCTTAACCAGAGAAACGTGAAGCTGAGCTAGTTGATAGATTAAACTTTTGGCGTATATGGTCGGCAAAACTCCTAACACATCTTCCCTTCTTAATAATTGATGATTGCAGTAACGTTCTTTTCTCAAAGGAAAATGTATCTCCAAGTCTTCCAGAGTCGCGACCAAAGCCGTTTCGGAAGATTGCCGTTCGCCAGCTTCTTTGTTTTCAAGAAGCACTCAACTCTCTCATCATTATTTTCAATATTCCAATCTAATATGATTTCTGACCTGTAAGGTTGCCAGAATAATAATCTTACACGGTGTGTTAATAGGCCAGAGGAGAACTGGCACCCCGACTGAGTCTGGTTTCTCCCAAGGTTTATTTTTCTCCATCACGCCCTGATGGAGTTTTGGTTCCTTGCCACTGTTGCCTTTGGCTTGGCTTGCTCAGTTGGGGACACTAAAATTTCGATTAAAGTTATTCAACTAATTATACAAATAAAATTTATGAATTAGGTTTTATTTAATTCTACAAACTATAATACTGATATGCCAACATTGTAGCTATATGATAAATGAAAATAAGCTGATAACATCACAGTTTTCTCCAGAACGACTGTACAGCCAAATCTAATTTTGTTGCAATATTATCCTGTTTGACACTGTGAAGCTGCTTTGACACAATTGTGATTGTAAAAGCGCTATATAAATAAAAGTTGATTGATATGTTAAGCCCGCCCACCGACACTATAAACGATGTGATTGGCCTGACAAGAGTTTGGTTTTTACTGCTCAGAAGTCTATTGAGAGTTGCTAGACTACATTCCCGGCAATGCTGCTAGGGTGCGTCTAGATCAGGGATTCCCAAAGTGTGGTGTGCGCACCCCCAGGGGTACGCGAGCTGCCACCAGGGGGTGCGCGAGAGGAAAAATGTAATGGCATTTTTTTAAAAAGGGGATTTTCCATACAATAATAAAAAAAAAATACAAGATGATCTCGGAAGATTTGGTTTCAAAGTGAAATGTAAAAGTAAGTGAGTTTGTCATTGTGTGTTGTTGTGTTTTTCATTAAGAAAAATGAACCCACAGTTCAAGCAACCCGCCCCCGAATCGGTACTAATTCAAAACTGAAACTAAAATCTGCTTGGCCGCAAAGAGCGCGCATTCACTGACGAGCTGTCATTCACGGTGTGCGCGCACTGGCGCGGTTTCAGTTTATGTATATGGAAGCTTAACTTTCATAGGAATTCATTGAAAGCACTCCCTTTGCTCGGCTCCGTAATCTCGGCGGCCTATTGCTGCAATGTTTCTTTTATGCGGCTGAAAATAACCGTGCTTTCTGTTACTGAGCATGTGTCTGTCACATCCTCTTAAAAGTGGAAGCTTGTGGGTAGCTTTGTTGCATTATATTGAAACTTTTTTGATGTTGTTATTGTCATTTGTGTTCTGGTTATTTGCCCATGATTAAACAATCTTTATATGGCGATAAAACAAAGGTTTTTTTTTTTTTTTAAGTGGGTATTGGGGGTGCGCAAACCCGTTCGGGACATAGAAGGGGGTGTGCAGGTAAAAAAGTTTGGGAACCGCTGGTCTAGATTTATAGGCTACTCTCACATAGGATACACCTGGAAGCATAGCTCCTCTGAAAGCTTCCTCACTCCTCGTTCCTTGCTCCTTGCAGTGCAATTAGAGAATAAAGGGAATGCACGTGACGTCACCATCAGGAGCAACTGTGACTACGCCCTACTGAGTGGCAAAAAGACTGAGAGGCAGCATTGGTTTACAGCGTGAATGCAGTGAAAACACACAAAAAAACTGGCCCGGCGCTGTGGAAGGGGAAGGGGAAGGCTTGTCCACGGACCCCATGGACATTGCTGGTCTGAGCTTGAGACAGAGCTTGGACACAGTCACCTACTGTTGCTTCTGCTTTTAGAGGGAAAAGCTGCCCATAACTGCTTGTCTGGGATATTTAATCCTCAGTAAGATTTCGTAATAATAGCATATATTAATGAAAAGGAGCTAGCAAATGATCCAGTGTGTATCTGTATTTGCACTAGTCAAACGATTACATTTCCAACGTGTTTTTGCTCGGTGAGTAATGTAGCCAATCACAGACATGTTTGTGGATTTCTACAACACAGTTGGCCAATCACAGGTGTTGAACTTGGAATCCACTCACCGGTCGAGTGTTTGTCCAGGTGCTTAATCCAGTTAACACATGCATCAATACTCAGACAAGTGCAGACATTGTGAAAATAAGAGATTCATTGTATACCAGCTTCACTGATTAATATAGCTGAACTTTGTGAGATTGCGTTAATAGAATGAGTGACAGCTTCTAGTGATTATAAAGGGAACACGCTGTCTAGGCAATATAATAATTTTTTTTATAAATAGGTCTATAATATATTCAGAATTTGATATATTCAGTCATTGTGATGACTGACAGTTATATATCAATCAAAATCAGGCTAATAAAAATGTAAGTAATGTAAAGTAAAGAACACAATATTGAGCCCGACCTTTAGTTTAAACCGATAATCCTTTGCTCTACTCGCATTTTCCTCTATTTACTCCAGTCACGCACAACCTCTTCTGCCGCCAAGCCCCGGCTGAGGGGGTGTGTTCCGGCGGGAAAGTGACGTCAATGCATACCCTCTATCGATAGCTGTGTCTCATTTCAGAAGGCTGCGTCCTCCGGAGGTCGCATTCGAAGGGTGCATACATCATAAAGCCGTCTCATTTCAAAAAAGTGAGAAGGACTCTCCAAATGCGACCTTCGAATGCGTCCTTTTTTCACAGGATTTCGGAGTGTGCATGAGGTGTATCCTTCACGGCTGGAGATAACCCAAAATTCTTTGCGTCTCCGTTTACAACCGTCATATATATTTTTTATATTATATGAAAAAACGGCACCACCGCCAGATATATATGCGAGCGTAGGTGTGGTGTTTAAATTAAGTAGTTCAAGCTTTTTTTGTTTTTGTTTTTTAAGCTCTATTACCTCAAACAGATAGTTGTAGTAAACAGGATTACAACTGTTTAGTGCTTTTTAAACGTTTAGAACAGTACATTGCTGTCAAGACAACATACATTTTTCATAGTCATTTTCAAGTTATAAATAATTTTCATTCATATAACTGGCGTGAGAGCGCAACAAGGCTGAACTTGTTGGCATAGCAACGTGATACTTCCTGCCTGTGTGTCCTATGAAGGACGTCTCGTTTAATTCTGATTGAGGACACTTCGTTTACTGCATCCTACACAGGATGTGTCCTCCGGAGGACGCAGCCTTCGAAATTTAATGAAATGAGACACAGCTGATATGTGTTTCTATCTATATGTCTTTCAAGATGGCTTCCTTTGATTGATTTCCAGGTCACGGGCTGGAGGATGGAGAAGCAAGGAAAAAAAGAAGTATCAATTTGAGTATTGAGAATCACCCAATGCAACAGGAAAACAGGAACTGAATACAGGAAGTAAACACAGAAACAATATGAACAAAAATACACTTCAACATAAAAGTCCTTTACACAACAAGGAACCCCAAGATTTTTGTTTAAAATTTGAGTTTAAAATTACATTTTTTATTCCACGGCAGAAAAAAGCTTACATATGTAAATAATAAACTTAACGGAATATATAAATAATAAATGGAATTATAAGGCGGGAATTAAAAAATTTGACATTTAAACAACTTGCAGCTGTGGGCTATAAAGATATAAACTCACAAATGTAAGCTATAAGTGCTGTAAATGGTCAAACAATTTCGCTACAGACCAGTGTCTTTATAACTATGACAATATATTAAAATAATATGGTTATTTAAATAATAAATAAATGTAATATTAATAAGAAATATCTGTCTTCGATATCTAGCAGCATAGAGAGCTGTACAGCTAAAAATAACAGAAGCCAGACACATTAAATTTACAAATGGCCACGTCTTTTCTTTTATGTGAAAAATAAGATGAATAAACATGACTTATGACATATATTTTAAGCATTTTAGTCCTGCTGTAATGCTGTATTACAAAGAAACATGTGAAAGATCAATGTAATTTCTTAGAATTACCCCAGGGGTTTATTTGCTGGATACACACACTTTGCCACTAGAAAACATGTTATTTATAGGCATGTCAGTTGCCATTACAGCCTCCAAATCTTGACTGAGACCATGTACTGCAAGATTTGAACTTTGACGTAAGGTAATGGTAATGGTTTTAGAAATTAGTGTCTTGTGTGGATTATTTTCTAATATGATATGATAGATTTTAATTGTCTGTTGGTGAATCACAATACATTTTAAAATTGTATATTTACATCAATAGAATATGGATAATATGACTATGTTTGCGAGCTACACCCTAATGGAACCAAAAGACTCAAAATCATTCAGACATATATATTTCACATGCTTTCTGGTGCTCTATATTCTGATCATTTTTGTGAACACTTGGGTCAGTGCTGTTATTGTCTTGGAGAGAGCTCTTCATGAACCAATGTACATTTTTCTGTGTAATCTGTGTGTAAATGACCTTTATGGAGCAGCAGGGTTTTATCCTAAATTCCTATATGATTTAATGCTGGATTCATACGTGATTCCTTCTTACATGTGTGCAATTCAAACTTTTGTGATCTATAGTTCAGTTATGTGTGACTGTACTACTGTAACAGTGATGGCTTATGACAGACATGTGGCCATATGTCGACCTTTAGACTATCATACAAAACTGAACAGATTTTCATGCGGCGTATTACTTGCCTTCTGTTGGATCCTACCCTTTGTTTACATGATCATTTGTGTTATGCTGACAAATAGGCTGAAATTGTGTAAATATCACATTAATAAATTGTACTGTGACAACTGGTCTATTGTAAAACTTTCATGTGAATCAACTGTCATTAATAATATTTATGGATTTTTGGTCATTTCTTTTTATTCTTGCCTGTGTGTTTTTATTATTGTGTCCTACATTAGACTTGTCATTGCATGTAAAGCATCACTGGAGTGCAGAAGGAAATTCTGGCAGACATGTGTGCCTCATATGTTTACAGTGATGAATTATGTTGTTGCTGTGTTTTTTGATGCCATGTACAGCAGATATGGCTCAGGTAATGTCTCAGAGAATCTGCAACATTTTTTGGCTCTAGAGATGCTTATTGTGCCACCTCTTGTCAATCCAGTTATCTATGGATTAAAACTCAAAGAGGTACGCAAAAGAATCTTGAAATCTTTTGTTTATATCAGAAAACAATAAAGAATACTCTCAAGCATATTATTTTATTCTTATTTTGTTGTTCTATATGCAGGTGCAATGTTAATGCAAAGGATTTTTTACATTGCTGAGAAACAGTCATGCTTTAGGAAAAAGACTAGTTTATTGTAAATGAAAAAAACATTATGGTGATATCATCAGATGTTGATAACAGTTCATATTCTTTTTCTAAAAGATGGCAGGTCACAGCCATGCCACAGCTTTCAAATAACATTAGCTGCAGTCCATGGTCACCCAAGAGTAATTTTTAAATTATAAAGCCTTTGTTTTCTCTTTGGTATCTTCATTTTTAAGGCTCTATATGGTTCAATCCCAAAGATATGAAGATCTCAATGTGGCTCCATGAGTAAATTGTACTCATTTTTCTGTGGTAAAAAACAAACAAATGTGTGTCACTTTGCATTACTTTGAGCAATGTAGACATGTCTGAAGAATTTTTTTTTTCCACATGATTGCAGGTCAGTGGTGTAGAAATCAATTTAAATGAGGCTATTTATGAGGCAGTTTAAATGAATCGTCATTCAACTTGTCTCCCCTAGCGTGTTTTATCATATATATATGATAAGTCAAGTCAATTTGAACTCTGAGTTGACTTACCTGAGATGGGAAACTGATTTTTTGGTTTAAGAACAGCTGAATTTAGTTAGTTCAATCAACTATGAGTAATCTCACTCTGAGCCTGCATCTCATAATGCATACTGTTTATCCTAAATAGTATGTGACATTAGTAATATTCAATACTATTTAGAGAGTGTATAGGCTGGATTCACATTGGGATGCAGGATGAGTTAAGCCATGACTATGAAAAGCCTCCCATGATTGTTGAAGTTACGAAATTATGATTCACCATGGCTACAGGACCCAACAAAAAGATGTCCCACTTCCGAGTCAATGCATCAGTTTAATTCTTATTTAGTTTAAGTTTGTTTTCATGGTATCCCACAGGTAAAAAGAAAAGAAAAAAAGAAAAAAGTATGCAGCAGCAGCTAAAAGTGAGGTTTAAAAACATAATCAATCAGGTAAGACTTTAATCATAAAAGGGTTATGGAGGCCTTCCCCTTCAGTGAAATGTACCCTTTCCTGGTACTGTTCTCTCAATTATTCTATTGCATCATGTCATGCACCAATCGGTGGGCAGAGCTAAATAGGCAGTGATGAAGTAGGCATTGATATTCTTCTGCAGAGGCAGTGCTTGTCTCCCTTTGACGTCATTGAAAAACCCAACCCAGGCTCATTGGAAATACGTGACTCTGCCTACATTTTTGCAACACCCGAATTATGTACCCCCAGGTACGTTTACCTGCACTTTTTGGGTGAAACGTCCACTGGAGGCGCTAAGTGGTAATATTTTTTCTCCATTCCCAGACTGATCTCATGAAATGGCGTATGTATGACACGCCAATTCAATTCATTATGCAATTTTGGCGTGCTTTCAAGACGTATAATCGCTTTTTAGCATGTTTATCAACGCCCTTTCATTCTATCCCCTTACACTGCCCCTACCCCTAAACCTACCCATCACACACACACGCACACACACAGCCTTTAAACCTATGCATCACAAGAAACATTCTGCATTTTTACATTTTCAAAAAAACTATTTAGTATGTTTATAAATCCATTTACCTTGTGGACAAACACACATATTCAGACACATTTTGAACGCGTAACTCAATCCCTTCCCTAAACCTACCCATCTGTGTATTATAAAAAACAGGATATACCAGGCAGATACAACTGCATGCATAATTTATTCAGAAAGTACAAATATCCCAAGTGTTCAGAGGCCAAACGACTGATTTGTGTGAAGAAAATCCCCAAAAGTGATCAGAACGTGGAGTCCATCTGCCAAAGATTAATAATAAATTTCAAATATTGCCGCTGGAAGAAACGTCACGTCAGCTTTGGCAGCATTGGCTGTCGTGTGTCTCGTGACCAATTGCGTCATTACGTCAGCTTTGATTGTGAAATGCCATTGGCTCTCGTGTGTCTCGTGACCGATCACGTCATTCAACTTGTATCATTTGAATTAGAAATATGAATGAACGAGTGCGTGTGTGTTCTGTTCGCAAAGGAGCGCGATCATTTCAACGACTAAAACATTAAGATCAGCTCTGTTCTTCACATGAAGATATCGTATGACTTCAGAAGACTTGGAATGCAACATGAGTTAATACTTTTATATAGTTTTTTGGTCAGTTTTTGCAATAAATACCTGTGACTGTACATTTATTTGCCTGTTAAGTGTTTTATATTGTTGAGAGTGGGTACACTCTAAAAAATGCTGGGTTAAAAACAACCCAAGTTGGGTTGAAAATGCACCGACCCAACAATTGGGTTGTTTTAACCCAATGGTTGAGTTGTTCTTACCCAGCAATTGGCTTGTCTTAAGCAACATTTAACCCAACCACTGGGTTAAAACAACTCAACCACTGGGTTAAAACAACTCAACCATTGGGTTAAAACAACTCAATTGTTGGGTCGGTGCATTTTCAACCCAACTTGGGTTGTTTTTAACCCAGCATTTTTTAGAGTGTAGGTTTAGGGTAGGAGTGGAGTTAAGTTTCTCTAGAATATAAAATTAGGTTATAAATATTCATTCTGTGAGATCAGGTTGGCACGTGTATGTTTACGCGAAGTCATGATGTCATGTCATCTGGAATGGAGAAAAAAATATTACCACTTAGCGCCTCCAGTGGACGTTTCACCCAAAAAGTGCAGGTAAACGTACCTGGAGGTACATAATTTGGGTGTTGCAAAAATGTAGGCAGAGTCACGTATTTCCAATGAGCCTGGGTTGGAAAAACTTGTCATTTGGTGGGCCTGGCATCAATAAAAGCTTTTATTGGACTAACAAGTACGTTTTTAGTTCTGAAACTTACAGGATATTCTTATAGTATGATGACCTTGAATATTTCAAATTCTCAAGGAAAACTCAGTTTATGACCCCTTTAAAGTTATCAATGATGAATTTTGTTTGCGTAAAATTGTACACACTGTGCTTCCAACAATATTTTAATGAGGCATGCAATATCAAATTGTAACAAGTTCGTGGGTGTGGAAGGAAGAGGACACAGGGGTCGGCTGGACTGTTGAAGCTAACTTTATTTTCAAGGCTCAAAAACACAGCAGCACACTCAGGTGTGTGACTTCTCATAAACTCATACGATCACTTCCAGGTCGGAACTTCCGGCTTCCGGGTCAACTCAGTTTCTCTCGGGTGTCTCGCGTCAACAGTCCGTCTCTCTCTCCCAGGCTTCCGGTTCCACTGGCGTTTTATCCTCTCTCCACGCCCATTACTGGAACAAGATACAGGTGTTATTAATCTGCGTCCAACCCACTCACTTACCGCTCGTCCCGCGGCTCTCTCCCGCTGCAGACCTCGCTAAACCACGCCCCCCTTGCCACACAAATGTCAGTATTCTCTTCTAGCCTTGAAATCTAGACGCACCCTAGCGGCAGCAAATCTAATTTGCTGCGAGTGTCATCTAGAAACTTTTAATACACTTCTGGGCTGTAAACAGCAAATTCTGGATGGGCCAAACACATCGAGTCTAGAGTCGGTGAGCGGGGCTTAACATAATGGCGGCCGAGCTGCGCTTGGGTGTTTCTAGTACACACAGAAACTGGCTAACTTTGACCGCGACTCTGGAAGACTTGGAGTTAAGCTTTTCTCTGAGAAAAGAACAAAGAATGGCACTGAAGTCATTCTTAAGAAGAGAAGATGTGTTCTGAGTTTTGCCGACCGGATATGGCGAAAGTTTAATCTGTCAACGGGCTCTACTTCACCTTCGTTGCTCCGGTTGGTGTAGCGCTATCAAATTGCGTGCACGCTGTACAAAAGAAGTTTGAAAGACAGCCGTTTTACCCGCCCCTCGGATTGAGACCTGTCAATGGTGAGTTTCCAGACCAAAGATCTTGATGTGGGTCTGGCTTGTCAGGCTAATTCTCTTTCATCATCTTCTGAATCACTAAAAATTGTGAATTTAGTTTTGTTAGGTTTAGTATAATGCCACCTTTATACTCAAAAACAGCTATAGATTATGCATTACATATGTATTACATTATTTAAATTGAAATGAGTGACAATTTTAGAGAGTTCACACACAGGCCACTGTTCGTGCTAATTCAGAGTAGTTTATGATCAAAGTTATACAACTCCAATTAAAGTTACTTTTGGGTGCAATAACTTTTACAGTGAATACCAAGTCTGTGTTTTAGACAAAAAAAAAAAACAAAAAAAAAATTATGTGTCCAAAAACACGCACTGCGCAGTAGTTACATGACATCGTTACATGACATGAGCAATCGTTTACATCTCTGGTTCACCCCAAACAAAGATAAAACCTTACAGTAATCTCACAAAAACACGTATTCCATAAGTTTGTAATTATGTCAGTGCAATTTAGACAAGTCCAATGGATTCATAGACCCAGAAAATATGGGGTTAGACACCAAGATTACTTGGCTAGGTCAAATAATGAAGGAGTTAGGATATTTTAAGGGCTTCCTGCCCATCTTGGATGCCTTTTTGAAAAGTACACCTCTCTAGTGGTCAAACTTTGGTAAACTTATAGTATGTTATTAAGGACACCTAATACTAAAAAAAAAAAAAAAAACTGCTGGAAAACCATTTGTTATATTTTTTTTAGGGTTAGGTGTTTTTTTTCATAATGCTGCTTTTAAGTACCTCTGCTTGCAATACGATAGTGCTAGAACCTACCAGAGCAACCGCAACAAGCAACCGAAGCTATAGTTGATAATTAAACTTTCGCTGTATCCGGTCGGCAAAACTCCAAACACATCTTCCTTTCTTAAGAATGACTTCAGTACCGTTCTTTGACCTTTTCTCAAAGAAAAGCTTAACAACAAGTCTTCCAGAATCGCAGCCGAACCCGATTCGAATGACCGCTGTTCGCCAGCTTCTTTGTTTTCAAGTAGCATGCAGAACCTCTGCCGTCATTATCTTAACCCGCCCACCGACTCTATACATCATGTGATTGGCCAGCCCGCAAGCCAACTGAGAGATGCTAGACTACCTTGGCTCAAAATGATATTTGCTGCCACTAGGGTGCATCTAAATTTCTAGGCTAGGTCTGACCTCGACTAATTGAAGAAAAGGATTTACACATCAAAAAAAAGGCTGAACCTCAGCGCACACCTGTCATATAATCGACACTGACCAATAGTACAGTACCAATAGTATAGACCAATAGAGTTTTACAAACTCCAAACAAAAATAGCTTGGGCCTGATTTTGACATCACACCTATTTGTCTTCGAATTCACTTTAAGTTTAGTAGGGCCTTAAGCGTGCTCTAAGCATTAGCGTCATCATTGATGTCTAATTTGGGCTTTATGGGTTTGGAACAACATTAGTAAATAATTACGTTTTTGGGTGCTATCCCTTTAAGAATCCTGGTTGTGTTTCTAAAAAAATGTATATACTCAAAGACAAAAATATATAATATAATTAATGCTAAATATATTTACATTTTATAATGTATCTTAATTAAAATTAAATAAAAAATTATACTAATAACAAGAATAATAATCAATATAATTTAATGAAAAGATATACCGTATACAGTAAGACATTTAAAAATACTAAATTATAATGAAAATCACATCTTTATGACAGTTTATACACTAATCCCTGAGGTCTCTCAGTCTCTCAGAGAATTTGCTGTGGTTAAAACTGGCATTTATAAACATGTCAGTTGTCTTCAGAGCCTCTTCGTGGTTGTGAACATGGAAGATGTTGGCTCTGGAATGGTACAAGTTTACTACTATTAGCAGTTTTGTTTTATTTTTTTCTAGGCTTGATGAACATCAAGTTATTTGAGATACAATTATTTGTAATTGTAACATATTAGTAATTATAAATAACTAAATGTTAATTAATTTTGTAAAGGGAAACTTGTATATTTTGTGGTAACATATAGAGATAATGGATAATATAACTGATTTTGCAACCTACACCCTGATGGAACCAAAAGGCTCTAAATCATACAGACATATATATTTCACATGCTTGTTCTTACTTTATTGTCTAATATTGTTTTTGAAC
This sequence comes from Pseudorasbora parva, assembly GCF_024679245.1. Classification (NCBI taxonomy): domain Eukaryota; kingdom Metazoa; phylum Chordata; class Actinopteri; order Cypriniformes; family Gobionidae; genus Pseudorasbora; species Pseudorasbora parva. The sequence continues at coordinate 20,114,864 of NC_090189.1, forward strand.
ATTTGCCTTTGTGTTGTTATTGTCTTGGAGCGAGCCCTTCATGAACCAATGTACATTTTTTTGTGTAATCTGTGTTTAAATGGAATATATGGAGCCACTGGATTTTATCCTAAATTCCTGCATGATTTACTACTGGATTCATATGTAATTCCTTCTTACATGTGTGCAATTCAGTCTTTTGTAATATACAGTTCAGTTAAATGTGAATATTCTACATTAGCAGTGATGGCTTATGACAGGCATGTGGCCATATGTCGACCTTTAGACTATCACTCAAAGATGAACACATTTTCTTGCGTTATGTTACTTTTCTTCTGTTGGACTATATCATTCATTTCAACACTCATTGCCCTGCTCCTATCAAACAAGCTAGTATTGTGTAAAAATCACATTGATAAACTGTACTGTGACAACTGGTCAATGGTAAAGCTCTCATGTGAATCAACTGTCACCAATAATGTTTATGGACTAATAAGCATTTCATTTTATTGTTGCATTTTTGCTGTAATTATTGTATCTTATATAAAGCTTGCCATTGCATGTAAAGCATCATTAGAATGCAGAAAGAAATTTTGGCAGACATGTGTGCCTCATATACTTTCATTAGTTAATTTCAGTGTTGCAATACTTTTTGACACAATGTACAACAGATATGGCTCAACCAATTTCCCAGATGACCTGCGTAATTTTTTGGCTTTAGAAATAATTATTGTGCCGCCCCTTTTTAATCCTGTAATCTATGGCTTAAAACTTAAAGAAGTCCGCAACAGAATCTTGAAATCATGCATACATTTCTTGAAAATATCAAGATAAAGGTCTGTTTTCTGTTCACTGTATTGTATTATCTCAACAAAATAGAGCCTAATGAACCCTTACCTAAAGCATTAATGCTTGTCATTTCACTATGTAAAAAAACAACAACTAAAGTGTTAGTTACAATTCCCATCACTCTGAAATATGCTCAGTTCATTTTCAGTGATATAACGTTTTCTCTGTTTAGCATCAGCAAATAGTTGATAATAATGTAAAAAAAAAGCTAAGTTTGCTTTTTGTTTGTCATGTCATTCACTGAACTTGTGCATATATCCTGAAGTGCATAAGGAAATGCAATTTAGGTTATCATCCATTATATCCTAAAGATGATATTGTAAGACATATTAAAATAAAATAATGTAAGATTAACCTTGGCCTCTAGACAAAGGTATTGCACTTTTCTTTAATCTCCTATCGGATTTTTGTTTTGTTTTGTTTGTTACTTTGAAAGTTATCAAACTTTTGGCAATGAGTACTTCAGATACATTGTATTTAAGTTTAAATGATTATATACATGTTTAATTTTATTTAGGTTTGATACTTTGATACGGAAGTTATTTTGCTTTCAGTTCTTTACAGGACCTTAGACATCCTAAATATTTTGTTTTTAAGAATATGTAGTACTCTATGTATAAACATGAATATGAGTCATGATACTACATAATCTTAAAGCCTATATATATTTATATTTTAAAATCATATCCAAAAAATACTGGACATAACAATGAACAGCCACACAGAGAATATGTCACAAGGGGACAGTCATCCATCTCAGATTGTTAATGACCTCTGGGTCTAAGAGAGGTTATTGCATCATCTCTTTATTATTCTTTATGCCTTTTTTTAGCCGCTCAATAGTCTCAACATCGTTAGATAAACAAAAAGAGGAGTTTGTCAAACTTTTGGCAGTGAATGCCTTGCATATTCATGTTTGTTGTTACATCTTGGTTGGAAGATTTGTTTGTTCTCATCTGTCAAATCAAAACGGTTATATTTCTAAATATGATTTAATATTAATTTCCTTTAAACCGTGCCTTGAATGTGTTCCAAAATTAAATGTTTGAATTATGTCAATAAAAGAAACATTTTTTTGCTAGATACATGTATGCCTGTATATAAACTTATATTCTAAATTAATATATTTCTAAATGTATATATTCTAAATATATTCTAAACTTATATAAAGCATTTCCACAGAGGTAAAACTTGTGTGATAACCGTTATGCACTGTATGTCATACATCCATATGTAGGACTATACTATGCCGTACATAGTGATTTAAAGTGACCCACACACAAACCACAAAACAATAAGTCATGAGTTCAATTCCCGTGGAATGCATGGACTCATTAAATGTTTACCCAGAATGCAACAAAAGTCACTTTGGATAGAGTCTGCCAAATGCTTAAATGTAAATGGCAGTTACTGCTGATGATGACATTTTTATTTAGTCATGTGCACTGCACTGTGCAGTACTTCCTGATTTTGCCCAAGACACATTCCTGGGTCAACATAATGTGTTGAGCCTGGAACAACATTTCTGTCTGAAATAACTGACCCATAAGTTACAAAAACGAACACTTATGAAAAATAAAATAAAAATGTTCTATTAGTATAATTCTAAAAATAAGAAAGCATATTATATATATATATATATATATATATATATATATATATATATATATATATATATATATATATATATATATATATATATATATAGATTCTCCGAAATATACGTTGTGTTCTTCTTAGTTACATATTATAAATTGCACTTAAATATACCCAACTTGACTTATACTGACAGAAAAGTCTAAGTATATTTGGCCTATACTTGTACTCAATCTTTTGATTGAGATTGAAGTATAATTAGGCATTTAATATACACTTGGCTTGTAATTGTGTTTAATCTTTTGATTGAGTAGCCTATTAAATATATATTTCTTAACATAGTTTTACATATAGTCTTATGAAACTTACATTGTTTAAAAATATTGATTATAAGATAAAACTGAAATTTCCTAATTCTGCACATCTGAATTTTTCTGTAGCCTAGTCCCAGTTTTGGGGAGTAACAAGTTACATGTAACCAGATTACGCAATTTAATTACAAAATAAATGTAACTATTCAGTTACTGAGAAAAAAAATGTAATTAAATTACAGTTACTTAAGAAAATGTTAATGATTACAAAAGGGGTTACAGCTGAATATTTTCTGTAAAATGCTAGGATATGTTAAAGGGGTTGTCAGGCATTGTCAGACACAGAGGGATTAGTGCAAGTGCAAAGTTTATTAACAGAGGTTTCGAACACGTGATACATAGAAGGTGGGTGACACTCAGACGTCGGACGATAAAGGTGAAGACGATGATGGTGGTGAAGACGAAGATGACGATGAAGACGAAGATGGGTACAGATTAGGGCTTCTTGGAAGGAAAGGTAGTCAATGGTGGGATCGGTGCAAGACCAGACAATGGGAGTGAAGGTGAGCCAGGTTGATATAGTGGTGACTGGTGATGGTGCCCAGTTGTTCATGATGATGGTGATGGGGAACGAGTGGGCGTGGCAGTGACTGATGATTGTGAGGGCGTGATAGTACCCCCTCCTCCACGGGTGGCTCCTGACGGCTGGGACGGGCGGCGTGGTCTTGGTGAAACTGACTGAGAAGATTGGGGTCCAGCACATCGTGCCTGGAGATCCAGCTCCGCTCCTCAGGACCGTAGTCCTCCCAATCCACCAGGTATTCCATCCGGGAACCCCGTCGCCGCGATGGTCGAGGATGGCTCTTACCAGGTAGACTAATGGGTCCTCGTCGATGGAAGGAGGAGGAGGTACGTCACCATCACCAGGATCTGTGGATGAAGAAGGGACAGGTTCAGTGAAGGGCTTGAGTAAGGATACGTGAAGTGATGGTGAAATTTTGTAGGTGGGTGGAAGGTGAAGGCAGTAGGGGACTTTTTTCAGCTGCCTGTCTACCGTGAACGGTCCGATGGATCGGGGACTCAGCTTACGGCAAGGCAGCCGGAGATGGACGTCCCTCGTGGATAGCCAGATCTTCTGGCCTGGCTGGTACCGGGGAGTGGGTCCGCACTTGGCATCAGCGTGGTGCTTGTGTCTCCGGACTGCCTGCTGGAGTTGCACGTGCGCTGAGTCCCAGACCCTCTCGCTCTGGCGGAACCAGTAATCCACCACTGGGACCTCCGAGGGCTCACTCGTCCAGGGGAAGAGCGGTGGTTGGAATCTGAGGACACATTGGAACGGGGTGAGCCCTGTGGTGGACTGCTGGAGCGAATTCTGAGCATATTCGGCCCAGGGCAGATACTGGCTCCAGCTCTCCTGATTCTGGTGGCAGTATACCCTCAGGAATCTCCCAATCTACTGGATCTTCCGTTCTGGCCATTGGTCTGTGGATGGTAACCTGACGAGAGGCTGACGGACACCCCTAGGAGACGGAAGAAGGCGTTCCACATTCTGGAGATGAATTGGGGTCCTCGTCAGAAATGATGTCTTTCGGAAGCCCAAAATGTCGGAAGACTTGGGTGAAGAGTGCCTCCGCGGTTTCCAACGCGGTCTGTGAGCCTTTGAAGGCAATGAGTTTGCAGGATTTTGAAAAATTGGTCGATAACGACTAGGATACAGGTGAAACCTTAGGATGATGGCATGTCGGTCATGAAGTCAATCCCAAGATGGCTCCAGGGTCACTCGGGGATCGAAAGAGGGACCAGCTTGCCCTCTGGGAGTTTCCTAGGTGTGTTGGCAATGGCGCAGACTGAACATCCCTTGACGAATAGGGAGACATCCCGAGGCATGACGGGCCACCAGTAACGGTGGCGAAGGAGCGAGATGGTCCTTCTCCTGCCTGGGTGATGATTTCAAAAGGATGTTCTGCTCCCTCCAGCCATTGTCTCCATTCCTCCATGGCGAGCTTGATTGCCAGGAACTCCCGGTTTCCGATGTTGTAGTTCTTCTCCGCCGGGGATAGCTTCTTGGAGAAGAAGGCACATGGATGGAGTCGTGAGGGTATCCCCTGCCGCTGAGACAGAACCGCTCCGACCCTGGTCGATGAGGCATCCACTTCGATGATGAACGGAAGATGAGGATTAGGGTGGACCAGGATCGGAGCAGACTGGAAGGTGTTCTTCAACTGGTGGAAGGCCTCCATGGCCGATGGAGTCCAGGACAGAGACTTGGGCCGGTTCTGGAGCAGGGAGGTGAGTGATGAGCTGAGCAGGCTGTAATTCTTTATGAAGCGGCGGTAGAAGTTGGCAAATCCCAGGAAGCGCTGCAGCTCTTTGATAGTGGTGAGCTGAGGCCAATGGGTGATGGTGTCCACCTTCCTCTGGTCCATCTTGACTCCATGGTTGTCTATGATGTGCCCAAGAAACTGGACAGTGGAGACGTGGAACTCGCACTTCTCAAGCTTGATATAAAGGTGATGGTCTCGGAGCTTCTGCAGGACTTGACAGACATGCTCTTCATGCTCCCTCAGGTCACTAGAATAGATGAGGATATCATCGATATAGACGATGACAAACTTGTTTAAGAATTCACGAAATACCCCATTCATGTAATTTTGGAAGACGGAGGGTGAGTTGGACAGCCCATACGGCATCACCCGATATTCATAGTGACCTGAGGGAGTGATGAAGTCTGTCTTCCACTCGTCTACCTTGCGAATGAGGTTGTAGGCATTTCTGAGATCGAGCTTGGAGAAGATGGTGGCCCAACGGAGCTGTTCTAGTGCGGATGGGACCAGAGGAAGAGGATAACTAAACTTGACAGTCTGAGAATTAAGATGACGGTAGTCGATACACGGCCGCAAGCCTCCATCCTTCTTGGCCACGAAGAAAAAGCTTGAAGCGGCAGGGGAGGTCGATGGACAGATGAACCCTTGTTGCAGCGATTCGAGCACGTACTCCTCCATGGCCTTCTTTTACGGGATGGACAGAGGATAGACGTGGCCCTTAGGTAAAGTAGCCCCAGGCAGGAGGTCAATGGCGCAGTCCCATGGCCGATGGGGTGGTAGTTTGGTAGCCAACTGCTTACTGAAGACATCCTGGAATACCCGGTAAGCTGGGGAAATGGCCACGTTGACTGGAGTTTCGGGACTCTCTACTATTTTTGGACTGGACAGGTAATGATGGAGGAACTGAAGATGATGGACCTTTTCGGCGAGGACGATGAATACAACGATCAAAGCAGTTCTCACCCCATTGCAGGATCTCTCCGGTGGACCAGTGGATATACAGCTGGTGCAAGATGAGCCAGAGGTGTCCCAGGATGATGTCCGTGGTTGACTCCTCCAGCTTTCCCTGAATGGTTGTGATTCTGAGGTCGACGGGACAACGTTGACGTTGGGCGGTTAACCTTTTTAAGGGTTTGCTGACTGATGAAGTTTCCCGCCGACCCGGAGTCGATGAGGGCTTGTGCTGCAACAGATGAGTGGGAATTACAAACGAATACTGGCGTCTTAGTAAGGTTTGCCGTTAAAGGTGGTAACTGAAAGGTACTCACCGCTGGCCGAGTAGGTCACACAGGGCAGGTCGTCATGCCATATCCATCTCCCCCAAAATACAGGCACAGATTTAATGAGATCCTGCGTTGGCGTTCGGTGGTGGTTAGATGGTAAGAGTCGATCTGCATGGGTTCAGGTGCGACAGATGTTTGAGCAGGCGGAGGATTGGTAGCGGGTGAGGAGAGGCCACAGGCAGATAACTGTTGAGACACGCGGATGGTTTTCTGGATGAGGGCTTCCAAGCCCATGGCGTCCTCGTAGACCCCAACGAGTTGCTTGATTTCAGCGAGGAGGCTGTGGCGGAAGGCAGTAATGAGGGCTGATTCATTCTGTCCGCTCATACAGGCCAGCGTACAGAAACGCAGTGCATAGGAACCCGTTGTCTCTCGTTTGCCTTGGCAAATAGAAAACAGTTGATCATGGACAGATAATTCGGCAGTTTGTTGACCAAATACCTCTTTTAGATGAGTGCAGAAGGCTGTGGTGGAGCCGATTAAAGGGGCCTTCGTTTCCCATAAACGCCACCCGGCCACTCTCAAATGCGAGTAATGAGATTATAAACGCCACCCGGCCTCTCTCGCTGTGGAACAGATGGGAATTCGCTTCCATATACAGGGAACATTGCAAGAGAAACCCGCTGCAATCCTCCGCCGCGCCGCTGTAGGTCGCTGGTTGGGTCATGGGACTTACGCAGGCAGCTGACGAAGTAGCGGGTGTTGGTGGTGCAAGTGATGATACGCTAGCATGGGTAGCAGTGGTGGGAGTATCGTGAACCAGTGAGGACCGTACAGCGTGAACCATCGTGGTGAAGTGGTCTGTGGTGCAGTCCCCGCCTGTGTCCGGAGAGCTCTGCATACGGTCTGGTCTTCTGTCAGACACAGACGAGGACACATTAGGGATTAGTGCAAGTGCAAGGTTTATTAACAGAGGTTTCAAACACAGGTGATACTTAGAAGGTGGGTGGCACTCAGACGAAGGACGATGAAGGTGAAGACGAAGATGAAGACGAAGATGGGTACAGATGAGGGCTTCTTGGAAGGACAGGTAGTCAATGATGGGATCGGTGCAAGACCAGACAATGGGAGTGAAGGCGAGCCGGGTTGATATAGTTGTAACAACAACGACTTATGAGTTTAATGTCTCGGGGAATAATTAACTCAAAAGGGATTTAATATTCAATATTCATGAATTTATGAATATAATTTGCCAGTTGTTCATTACGTATTAAAATTTTCTGATAGGGAAAATTGTTTAATTAAATACAAGTAACCCTTTATGAAATTGCTTGAAATTATCCTACTAAGTTTGTCCTGCAAATTAGTTATAGACTTTTCAAATCAATTCTCAATAAGGGATTACTGCTTTACGAGCGCATAAGAAACATTAACTTTACTGATCAGGATAAGTTCAATATTTCAAATGGTCATACAGTTTACTTTACTAACATAGTAGCATAAGCAGTCAGGTAACGTTAGGTCGCAAGTTTCATTGACTTTGTGTATGTGGCAGAATAACAGATTCAACTCATTAAATGTCTTTTGGAGGTTTAATAAACACAGACTAAAAATAACACTACAATTCACACAGAAGGTACATACTAAATATGCATCAAGATAGTAGAAATATAGATATTAACGAAAGAATACATAAAAGAGAATAATGAATAGAACGAAATTAGAGGGAGATAAAAGAGAGAGAGAGAAAGAGAGAGAGATGGTACAAAGCATTAGAGGTAAGGAGCAGCTTTCCTTCAGTTCATCCAATACGACCTTCACGGAGTTAACTTGTCTCAACGGGGAAATACACACCCTCTTTACAGCAGTTTGACTTTTATAAGAAGAAGAATACTTGCATTCTTTTTGGTTTCGTTTTGGCTTCTCGCTTGTGTGTGTGTATTTCTGCGTGTTCGGTGGCTTTCTCCGAGGTCGGGAGGGAGCAGCTGTTTGCTGTTAGGGATGCTCCGTGTTCTTGAAGATCGGATTGTAGAAGAGAAGATTTTTGGAAGGGCTGAGGCCTGCTTGGAGGGCCTGCATTGGTGGCATGGCTTAAGTGCCATTTTATGTTCCCATTTACTAAAACTCTAAATAATTGAATGAATATTGCCTGTACTGTTGTCTTTTCCTCTCACTTGGAGAAAGCACATTATCAGTAGGTTTTGGGAAATTTTCTGGTCAAGAACTGGAGCTTAATCAGCTCCAAACTTGAAGAGACTGTGTATCTTTGTATGTGCCCAATATTCTGTGTTACAGATCATTGTTGAGAAGGTGTACAATGGACAACCTAAGATATGGACTTGTTTTTCTGGGCAAGCTGGCACCTGCTCCAGATCTGGAAGGTCACTGTGTGCCTAATTCCGGGGTGAAAGCGTTAATAAGTGATTTATTGACATGTGCATCTGATTTACTGACAATGTACGGAAATTTACCACAACTGTTCATTTTCTCTAAGCCAATCAGAATCATCCACCTTGCAGTAATGACATGGATAGACCTTGAAAACAGTATAACTGTTGGGACAATTGGATCTCCTTGTGAAACTTAAAGCTGGCTTCTGCTGATGAAACTGCAAACTATTCTTCAGTAAAAATGTTCTTTAATTAATTGTACTCCTGAATATTGGTCTTCATTTTTCACGACTGGCATTGGGTCATAAACTGTTAACATCTAACAAAATAATTTGTTAAAATGAGTTGCAATGATGGACAGATAAAAACAATAAAAGGACATTTGCCAACATGACGATTGATAAAAATCTCTTCAGCAATTTAAATTAAAGAAAAAAAGTGATGGTTTGATGTTTGTGCTCACTTAAAACAAATCAATGTGATTTTTTCTTTCTTTCCATGAGTTAATAATTAAACCCAAGAGATTTTAGTACATTTCCTACAGAAATCCCTAATGATATAATACTAATAAAAACCAACCAATCCTCCCAACATTCTTTTATTTGTGAGAGACTCACTGCCATTCCTTCAGCCAACAGGAGATGCTGAAGCCTAATGAGATGTAAACTGTTTTAAAAGTTTATCTAAACTTTACAAGTTGTATTGCATTGCATCATGCATACAATGATGGATAACATTTCTTATCCTGTGATGCTGACTCTTATGGCACCAAAAGAATCTAAATCAAATAGGCATGTATATTTTTTTTGCTTTCTTGTTTTATATGTGCTTGTATTGTCAATTAATATTCGTCTTGTTATGGTCATTATCATGGAGAAAGCACTTCATGAACCAATGTACATATTCTTGTCTCATTTGTGTATTAATGGGGTTTACGGAGCCACAGGATTCTACCCTAAGTTTCTGTCTGATTTAATATTGGATTCATATGTGATCTCCTCTCACATGTGTGCTCTGCAGATCTTTGTTATTTACAGCTCTTTACTGTGTGAGTTTACAATATTAACAGTGATGTCTTATGATAGATATGTAGCCATATGTAAACCTTTAGACTATCATTCCACTTTAACTCAATTCACCTGTGTGAAATTAATTCTGTTTTCATGGATTGTACCCACTTTTTCTGTGTTCACTGCTACTCTGTTATCCAATTTGAAGCCATTTTGCGCTTATCATGTAGATAAATTATATTGTGACAACTGGTCAGTTGTAAAACTGTCTTGTGCATCATCTTTTGTGAATAATGTCTATGGATACGTTGTTGCTGTCATATTTTTTAGCTTTGTAGTTATAATCATAGTGTCCTATGTTAAACTTATCTCTGCATGTAAAGCATCTTTAGAAAACAGAAGGAAATTCTGGCAAACATGTCTACCACACATTTTATTACTGATCAATTTCACTTTTGCTGTGTTGTTTGATATAATGTATAGCAGATATGGTGCAAATGATATATCAGAGAGTCTGCGTCATTTTTTGGCTTTAGAATTAGTTATAGTTCCACCTATTTTTAACCCACTAATCTATGGGTTAAATGTTAGGGCAGTGCGCAAAAGAGTTTTTACTTCATGTGTTGCATTAAGAGTTTCACATGCACCAAAAAGATGTAAAAGGTAACCTTTCTGAATGCCTTAACAGTTGTCATGATACTTTGGTTTTAAAAATTATTTGTAACATAATTAGTTTTTGATAAGCATATTATAAATAAAGTGTAAAATGTGTATATAATATATTTACTGTATATGTCTCTTGATTAGAGGACAAAAATGTGACTAAAAATAGATTTTCTTAACAACAACCCTGCATCATAATGGTTTCTTAACAATTTTCTGTTCCATTAGATGTCTTTTTATATCTTAAAATCATTATTGTATATTTGTGCAAGGTTTCCTTTGTAAATTAGAAAATTATTTAGTGTTTGATAGTGTAGACAGGGTAAATTAAATAGATGTTGCTATTACTTTTAATACGCCAGTACTCTGTAATCATTTATAATCAGAGGTGGACAGTAACTAAGTGCATTTTCTTGAGTACCGTACGTGCACTTTTTGAGTACTTTTTTTTCTTTCTGGAAACTTATGAGTTTAATCACTACATTTGAAAGACAAACATCACTGATTGGCTTAAACCACCAAGATGGCACATGTGTGCATTTATACAACAATGCAACAATAATAAAATAATGCATTGACATGAAAAAGGTACAGTTAAGTACTGTTAAAAGCAAGTAGGGCTACTTCTGTACTTTTACTTAAGTAAAAACCTTTTTACAATTGTCAAATGTAACAGAGTAATATTTGACCAGTTACTTTTACTTTTAATCAAGTAATGGAGTTGTACTTTGTCCACCTCTGGTTAAAATGGTGTCGGGTATAGGTTGCAAAGAAAGTTATATGTATCGTTATGACATTCAGCTGAACCACAATGCACTGTTTAAACTATAGAAAGGCAACATTCACAGCCAATGTTGCTTTAATTGTATGATATTTTGGACAGAAACAATGAAAACAAAAAAAAATGTAGGTTGGTATCTTCTGGGGGTGGTAAAGACTAAACAGAATGACACCCACTTTTTGGGTTGCAGGTCTAGTTCACCATAGAGAGAAAGGTGTCACAATAGTCCACTGAATGTGAGCTGAACTTGAACCTATGTGCAGTTTATTGAAAATATTTAAAAGTGAGCAAAACAAAGACTTGACTTAACTAGACATGACCATGAACTTTAACAAGGAAACAACACAAAAACAGTAGTATGACACTAACAAAGCTATAGGAACAATGGTAACATGAGGGGTATTTATACACAAAGTCTAGTAAGCAATAAATACACCTGTGAACGAGACAATAATCTAATCACAAAACAGAACAGAGAAACAAATGACTGAACAATCAATCAGAAATCATGAGACTAGGGAAGCACATGACAGGATAAAGACCTTTACATACTCCACAAGAACAAAGAAAAAAGTTCTCGCAGCCCTGGTTTGGGAGTTCTTGGAGCTTGTTCTCGACATATCGTCTGAGCAGAACTTTTTTCTTACGTGTGATTGGTCAGAAATTTAAAGGAAGCGGGGGTTAATGGGGTGAAACAAAGTGTGTGTTTGTGAAGGGGGGTTATTACAGGTACTATATATTAATAAAATAGTAATAAAACAGGAAAAATCACAAATTTTGAAGGCCCTAGCATTTGCCTATTCCGCCTATGCCACGGGCCGGCCCTGGTTGATACAAACAGTGCAGGTTCTCAAGAGCTTCACCAGGCTGCACGAACTCTGATGACGACACAGCTGATCCACGTTTGGCCGGATTCACCATAGATATCCATAATAAAGGCTAGATGTCTTACAGTGGAGTCACCATCGTCATCACCGGCGGCCATCTTGTCACAGGCAAGCTTTCTGTCGGGCTTTGTGGAACCTGATGTAAGATGAGTGATCTGTACGAACATAAATACTCTTATCTCGCTAAAATATTGACGGATTTACAAATGGTTTGGCTTCTTACAAACGTTATTAACATAGCTACAAATCTGGATGCTTTAACACGTTGAAATCGCAGCTTTTAATTTCGATAAACGACTTATTCGTGCACCTTGTGTAAAAAAAACAATATTCTAGAAGCTATAACTCTGTGCCTAATAACTCTGTACTTTACACAATTATTCAGCTTATTTCCTAAGAAACCACAGGGTCTCAGCTTTCTAAAGAGGTAAGGCATTTGATGTTAGGCAAAATTAGGTGGGAAAAGGGATCTCTGAAGTAGGCACAGTGCAATATAGGGGGGGAAATCCGAGTAAATTGCCTTTTTGAAGTTAAAATAAACTTAGTTGTTTTTTTGTTTGTTTTTTTTATACAAATTATTTTATTATAATAGTGATATTCTTATTATAAAGTGTATATAATATTTCTCATGTTGCCATTTGGTACACAGTTTTAGTAGCCTATATATTGATTTAACATATTCATTGCACCTATCTGTTCAATGTTACTTTCATATTGAAGTCCGTGGTTATAATTATTAATAAGTATGTAGTGTCATAACTACATGTTTATAACAAACGAAACAGTTTGAAAATTTGTTAAAATTTTAGCAAGTTATGGTTATTTAAAAGTACATGCACCATTAAAACACACTGTTACAATTGAGCGAGCTGCCTGTGACAAGATGGCCGCCAGTTGCGGCGAATTTCTATGTACCCAAAGTTCCCTTTTGAGGGAACTCGCACTGCGTCTAATGACACTTTGGGGATGCTCCCTTAGCGTAGTGTGTCTGAAGCATGAATGAAATCTCCAATCCTGATTGGTGCTGCGTCATGATGTAGTATTTAACGGCATACATGGAAGCTACAATGGAGATGCCAGCACATAATGCAGACAGCTTTTTGCTCTTCAGTGAGGCGTTTTATGTGAAAATGGCCAGTCTATTTGGTATTGTTTGTCCCTGTTATCAGTGAGAAACAAGATTATGGCAAGCGAGCAGTATAAAATGGTGTGTGCACTCGTGTCCTTGCTTTATTACGGACACGTACACAAACCGATTGTGTGTGTATTGTCCTTGTGTGCAGCAAACTCAGGCAGCTTTCGAGGGGACTGCCTGCAGCAAATGTGAAAAGCTGCTCCTCAGACTGTTAATCATGGCCAGCCGATTCAGATGCTCTCCCGCCCCGTGCGGAAGCCCACGATGCTGCAGTTGTTTGGCTCTGAGGAGACAGATGCACTCAGTATCGAGGCGTGTGAAATTCAGGCTGAATTGCCTTCTTCACTCTCCCACTCATGAGGAGCTAGTGAAGATTCTAATATTTACAATAATATTTACAAACATACATAAAGTAAACAGAAAGAAAACATATAAACAATGCTCAAATTCGAGGTGGGAAGGGGAACACGAGTAGAGGCCAAATCAAAGAAATTAACAAAACAAAAAACACTAACTAAGTTTAACCACTAAACTAACTACCAAAGCAAAATGTAGAAACAAAAAGTCTTCAGCGTCAATGACGCCCAAACTAAACTACGCTAACTAAACAAAACAAAACATACAAATTACGGCACTCTCTCTTAACCTAGTGTGTGTAATACAGCAACAAAAAAACGTCCTCCGTGGTGCGCAATGTATGTTGTACGACCTGCTTTTCCTGTGCTCTCCTTCCCAGCCTCAACGCCATAGATGACTACTGAAAGAAACAGAACATGCGACATTATCAGGCACCCACACGGTTACAAAGAACGTTTACTGAAAGATCAACAGTCTGCAGATATGCTTGGTTTTAGAGATAAAGCCTTCATAAACAGTACATTAGTGTTCTCATTTAAGCATCTCTTTTTGACAGAGACAGATCTAGCTTCAATGGCAGGAGAGATTGATATGTCAAAGAAAATACAGAAATGATCAGACAGTGCCACATCCTTAATAACAATTGATGAAATGTTTAGACCCTTACTGATAAGTAAATCTAGAGTGTGTCCATGATTGTGTGTGGGTCCATTTCCATGCTGTGTCAAATCAAAAGTGTTAAGAACAGTCATGCGCTCTTTTGTTGTACTGGATTCAATATTGTCTTTGTGAATGTTAAAATCCCCAGCAATAGCAAAACAGTCAAATTCTGAGGAAATTATTGATAACAGTTCTGTAAATTCCTCAATAAAGGCTGGAGAGTACTTTGGAGGCCTGTAAACAATGATAAGCAGGATGCGTGGAGCACCTTTTAACACAATACCCAGATATTCTAGAGACAAATATTCACCAAATGACACTTGCTTACATTGAAAGACATATTTAAAAAGAGTAGCAACACCCCCACCTCTCCTAACTGCTCTGCAAACACTCATAAAAGTAAAGTTAGGAGGGGCTGCTTCATTTAGGACTGTTGCACTACAGTTTTCTTCTAACCACGTTTCATTTAGAAGCAAAAAATCAAGGTTGTTTGTGGAGATTAAGTCGCTGACTAGAAATTATTTGTTCTTAAGTGAACAGATGTTTAAAAGTGCTAACTTTACAGTATTAATTTTTACACCCACATTAGTCTTAGTTTGACAAGTGACAGGCAGCAGATTATATTGGTTTGTTAAGCGGCCTGACAAGGCCTTAGACTTTCTTTCACGTAACAGAACAGAGACAGAGAAAGAGGCAGGCACACTGGGTTCCCACTTGTTTTGTAAACATTTGATAAAGTTACTGTTATCATAGCGGGGACCCAAAACACATCACTGAGAGCTGGAATCCGTTGTTTTTGGTTCACCTACAACAGATGGAGGAGGATGTGGGCCCTGGCGTTGTGACCAAAGAAATCTCACAGGAGGAGGGGGAGCTGGGCCCACAGGCTTTGGTGGTTGAAGGGCTCGACACTTTTTGGTTGATATCTGGGGGCTCGCAGCAATCGAGTGTGATAGTCTTGTTCCAAGAAAAAAAATAAGTTCCTCAATTTTCTCTGAGAAGCCCAGATGCGGGGATGCTGGAGAGAGGAATGACATGTCCGGTGAGAGGGGCTGTTGCTCTGGTGTTATTGCAAGCTGAAGTATGTTGTCCTGGCTTTGCTGTCCATTTTCAAGAAAGTCATCTTTGGGTACTGAATCTTGGAGCAGTTCTAATCCATCACAGTCAGTCTGTGGTGAGCTCTGTGGGCAGGGCTCAGCTGGGAGTGTGTCCATGAGCAATTGTTGTGGCTGCGTGTTGTTCTCATTGTCCTTGTGGGATGTGTCAACCAAATGTCCATTCAGGAGCTGAAATGAAGTCCTGTGGTCATCCATACTCTGTATCAGGTTGAGTGGGTTAAAACACACAGCTGAAGGATGATGAAGGGGAAAATAAATATTGTCCTTTAGCACTCTTGCACCAAGTTTGTTTGGATGGAGGCCATTTGATGTAAACAGTTGTCTCTGACTCCAGCAGAAATTGAAGTTATCAATGAAGTTCACTCCATTCATGTTACAGGTTTTTTGCAGCCATGTATTAAGCCCAAGCAACCTTGAGAACCTATTTGTTCCTCTTGTTGGCAGTGGTCCACAGTGGGCTGAACTTTCAGTTTTCTAAGTGTTTCAAAAAGTTCAATGAAGTTCGACTTCATGAGTTCTGACTGCTCTCTCTGAATATCGTTCCTCCCCACATGAATGATTAGTTGATTTGCAGTCTTATGTTTCATCAGAATGTTCTCAATTTCCCTGTTTACATCAGAAATGGTTGCTTGTGGAAGGCAGCATGTAGTTGTATCTCTGCTGTGAATGTTTCTGACTGTAGAGTCACCCCCTATCAGAGTCCTTGGCCTCGGGTGCTCTCTGAGCTGAGCGACGCTGTCTGCTCGACCTTGAGCGCCTGTTAGCATTAGTTTTAACTGCGGGCTGATGCAATCTGTTTTCGATCACATTCATCACGTTTGGGGATTCCTAACTCACATTCATTAATATTTCAAATCTGTTTTCGAGATGTATAGACGGTGGTAGAAAACTAGTGTTTGCAATCCTTGTGTCTGGGATAGAGCATGCAACGGCAGCAATATATGAAGCTTGTGACAGTCTGACGTCTCGAGTGCGTTTGGGTCTTGCCTAAAAATGTTTAGGCAAAATACAGCATAGTATACATGTTCTTTTCACAGAAAAGCTTTGATTGGGGGATTTAAATTACTGAAATCTGGCAACCGCAAGCATGAACACTTTCCCCGACAAAACCAAAACCAGTGCTTTTTGTTCAAGTTTTTATTTTTTTAACTATATTTTAGATTTGTTTTTCTGTCAACGATATTGCATGTTTATATAACGTTAGTCACAATGTAGGCTACACAGTGACTATGATTTACTCTGAAATACAAGCATGCAAAAACATCATACTTCAGTTCTCAAAAAATATAAATATATATTTTTTACAAAATGAATCGAAACCTTGTCAAATGACTATCGTTTTAACTTATATGGTGGAGAAGGTGACGTTAGCTAGAAGGATCGAGTGAACGATCTGTAAGCAACATACATATCTACGGTTGTATTTTGTAATACAAAATAATATTAACCGTTGTCATTAGACACACTATTTTTACTGTAGGCTACTAGCCTCTTGCATTATATAGACAATGCTGTCTCTCTAAGAAACAGTCAGTGACAGTCAATAAGTGGATAAATCACTACTTACTGCTTGCAGGAATATAGTTGGCATTGCCCCTTCCTTCAGTTTTAGACGCTGAGTGAAACTTGCTTGATATTGTCCCAGGTTGGAAAAACTAACATTGGATGAAATGGGCCGAGCAAATGAACGATTTTGAATTAAATTGTTGCTGTAGCTGATTATAATGAACATCAACCATGACTGTTGACATTTTTTATCTGTAGGAAGGGTATGAAAAGTCCTCACGTCCCCTGCACAGCCTGGAACATGACATTTGTGTCCATGATCTGCCATTTTCACTATCCTCGCTTTTACCTGCAGAACTCCCAAAGATTCGGCTGTGCAGTTCCGCCTGACAATGAACATGTGCTGACATATGCAAATGTTGGAGGCATTCATATTAAATGATCCCAGCGATTGCGTCACAGTTGGTGTTATGTTGAGATTCGACTATTTTTCTGTGGTGTTTTTCATGCACAAGATTTAGATATGAAGGAGGAGGCAATGGTGTTTGAGACTCACAGTATGTGATGTCCATGTACTGAAGCCAAGCCAACTAAAGCTTCCCTCTCTCCACAGGCTAAAAAGGAACTGCACCCACACTACAAAGCACTTCACTGGCACTTAACCACAGAGACTGAGTTTGTTTGCACGGACATTGACAGTGTTTTAGAAGAATAAAAACGCCCCTGGGCGACACTTTACTGCATTTTGTGTCTGTTCTCCTCTCTTCCCGTAGTCAAGGGCAACATTGGTGGAGTATGCGGGCAGGACCCACCGGACACGAGGACCCCGGTTAGGTCACTTCTCTCCTTACCGTAGGGGATGTAATCCGGCATCTGGCTGATGTGTCAGTCCGTCAACAACAGTTGTCAGAACAGGTGGTGGCAGGACAAAACCAGGTGGCAGAGGAACTGGTGCGGCTTTGTGCAGATTATACCAGAAACCTGTTGGTGGATGTCCGACTTTCCGGGCCATCCATGACCCTTTCAAAGACGACCCAGAGGTATTTTTTGCAGATGTTCGAGGTGGCTGCAAGGAGTGAAGGTTGGGAAGAAGGGGAATGGATAATGAAATTAGCCCCCCTCCTCACCAGGGAACCCCAACAAGTTTATTTTTCTCTTCCCCTATCTCACCTGAATGATTATGTTTTTCTGAAAAAAAGATCCTGGCTCAGATAGGCGTCTCTCCAGTCTGCGTGGCTCAGAAGGTCCACGATAGGGTTTATGATGCGTGGATTCCCATTCGCATGCAACCAGCCCAACTGAGTCGACTCATTAAACTGTGGTTAGAAGCAGACGGGGCCACCGTGATGGATGTGATCGAAAAGGTCACCGTAGATAAACTGCTATGTGCACTACCCCGTCCCCATCAATGCACTGTCGGGCTCCAAATTCCACACACAGTACCTGAGTTGGGGGTAGCCGTAGAGATGTCTGAGGCTGTAACAGCAAGGGAGTCGGGAGAGAGAGCCGCCTTCTTCCCCTATAGAGGCACTGGAGAACGAGGCATGAACAGCCCCCACAAGTCGGGGAGCCTGGTGGGCCCCTCTCGAGCACCTGAACAGGATGAGCTCATGCTGACTGACCCAAATCTGCCGGAGGCCCGGGCTTGAATGGCGGGGTGTATTGTGCATCATAATATCCCCGTTGGGGCCCCAGAGGAGGAGGTCCGGGTGAGCGGCCACCGAGTCCGAGCTGTGTTGGATACCGGCAGCAGTGTCAGCCTCATTCAACCCCAGCTGCTGGGATCCACAAAACTGGGCAGGTCCCTCCTCCCAATCACCTGTGTCCATGTGGATACGAGGTACATGCCAGCCCAAACCGTCTCAATCTCTGCCTCCCCAGGAACCTGGATGGTTGAGGTCGGGGTCTTGAAGGACCTGTTCGGTACCAGTCTTGCTCGGACGGGACTTGCCAGGCTTGGAGCAGCTCCTAAGAGGTCTCTACTATCCTGGGCGCCGGAGGGGAGGAGGCCAACCCCGGAAAATGAGAGCTCATCAGGCTTGTCCAAAAGTGAGAGAGCAGGTGAGTCCTCCCAGACAAATCTTGAAATTTCTCTGATCTGTTCCAGCAAATCACAGGGAGCGGGTCTCTAGGAAGAAAACAACGAGAGGACAATCACTTGAAGCACTGCTGGCAACAGGCCAGGGTTGTTAATGGTGCTGAACACAGCGGATAAGGGATCGCTTTCATTGGCCGGGCATGAATGCTGAGGTGAAACGGTTTTGCCAGTCCTGTGCAGTTTGCCAACTAACAGCTTCACAGAGACCGGCCCCCACCCCCTTGATTCTGCTACCAGTAATCGGAGTCCCGTTCTCACACATTGGGATGCACATCGTGGAACCACTGCTGAAGTTGGCACGGGGCCATAAATACATTCTGGTTCTGGTAGATTATGGCCGGTGTGATAGCCCAGGAGTTGTTTGTTCTATGCAGCCGGGTGGGAATTCCATCGGAAATCCTGATGGACCAAGGTACTCCCTTCATCCACCGGGTCATGGCGGATCTGTGTAAGTTACTACAAGTGAAACACCTCCGCACATCAGTATACCACCCCCAGACATATGGTCTAGTAGAACGCTTCAACCAGACCCTCAAGCGGTTGTTAATGTGAGTGGCAACTGAAGATGGACGCGATTGGGACCGAATGATCCCTTATGTGCTCTTTGGGATTCGAGAGGTCCCCCAAGCTTCCACTGGCTTTACTCCGTTCGAGTTGCTGTTCGGACGACAACTCCGCTGGCTGCTGGACGTCACCAAAAAAGGCCTGGGAACAACAACCCTCCACCGACCGCTCGCTAGTGGAACATGTTCAAGAAATGAGAGAGATAATTGATCAAATAATGCCCCTAGTCAAGGAACACCTGCTTGAAGCCCAACGTACCCAGCAGTGTCTCTATGATCAGTCAGCGCAGACTAGGGAATTCCTTCGTGGAGACGTGCGCTGTTCACTCTAGACTTGATATTTAAAGGAAAAATACAATTGTGGAAGTTTTGATCATGCTGTCTGCAACATATTTGGTGTGTGTGTGTGTGTGTGAGTGTGTTGCATGGTTCTTGCTTATATCCATTGATCGGATGGGCCAAGTAATAAAAAAATTCCAATCAGTTGCGGGTGGATGAGAGATAAATTTGTTTGATAAAGACGTTTTGCGAGCGCTGCCATGGGCATTTAGCCTGACAAGCCAGACCCACATCAAGATGTATGGTCTGGAAACTCACCATAGACAGGGCTCAATCCGAGGCGCGGGATAAACGGTTGTCTTTCAAACTCCCTCTGCACGCGATAGGATAGCGCTACACCAACCGGAGCAACGACGGTGAAGGGGAGCTCGCTGACTGATTAAACATTCACCGTATCCGGTCGGCTAAACTCCGAACACATCTTCCCTTTTTAAGAATGACTTCAGTGCCGCTCTTTGTTCTTTTCTCAGAGGAAAGCTTAACTCCAAGTCTTCCGGAGGCGCGGGCAGAGCTGATTCGAAAGACCGCCGCCGTTCGCCAGTTTCTGTGTTACTAGAAGCACGCAAACGCAACTCGGCCGTCGTCATTATGGCCCCGCCCACCGACTCTATACACAATGTGATTGGGCCGTCCAGACTCTGAGGAATATAGCTCAGATAGGAATTGAGAGTTGCTAGACCACACTTGCGCGCAAATTAAATTTGCTGCCGCTAGGGTGCGTCTAGATTTCTAGGCTAATAGGCATTTACTTTAACTCTTCCAAGTCAGTGTGGCACGCCCATAAAAACCGAGCGTTCAGGAGAGAAAATAGCCTATTACGTATTCATTATGTTTTTAAATGTAAAAACCACGCAAACATCGTAAGTTGACCTCAGACAACAGTATACAATTTTTTTTAAAAGCCAGTTCATGACACCTTTAAAACTTGGAACACAACTTGTTCATATTTCTGGCTTTGGTTGTCTTGTAGTTTTAGGGTAAAATGTGTTTTGTAAATTACATATTATTATAAAAAAAATAAAAATTAAAATTAAAAAAAAAAATAATAATATATATATATATATATATAATCTTTTCATACAGTCCCTGACAAAAGTCTTGTCGCTTATCTATTTTCTAGAAATACCTGATATTAACCTGACTTTTAATTAATTAATTGGTGTTAGAAATAGCTCACATGAAAAGCTAAAACCCTCCCAAATGATGTTTAATGCACTGAAAAATAAATAATTTTCATAGAAAAAATATTTATCATTTAATCAAGACAGAAAGGTCGAATTTTGGCAAGACAAAAGTTTTGTCGCCTATAAAGAAATTGAACAAATTTACTGCAAATACAAAAATATGTCAGCAAATTAAGTTGTGGTCCTGTGAGATCCAAATTTAATATCTTGTATGACTTCCATGAGCTTGAAGGACTGCATCCATGCGGTTTGGCAAGGATTCATACAATAAGAAAGCAGTCTTGCATGCCTCCCAGAGTTCATCAATATTATTTGGTTTCGTCTTCCATGCGTCCTCTTTCATCCTACCCCACATATGCTCAATGATGTTCATGTCTGGTGACTGGGCTGGCCAATCCTGGAGCATCTTGATCTTCTTCGCCTGAGGAACATTGATGTGGAGATGGAAGTATGCGATGGAGCACCGTCCTGCTGCAGAATTTGGCCTCTTTTATGGTTGGGAATAAGAGGTAGCTAAGATTTCTTGGTATTTTAGACTATTGATGTTGCCTTCCACCCTGCAGATCTCTCGCACACCCCCATACTGGATGTAACCCCAGACCATGATTTTTCCGCCACCAAACTTCACTGTTTTCTGGGTGAATATCGGATCCATTCTGGCTCCAGTAGGTCTCCTGCAATATTTGCGGCGACTGTGGTGTAATTCAACAGAAGATTCATCTGAAAAATCCACCTTCTGACACTTTTCCAGCATCCATCCTTTTAGCAGGCTGTGGGCCTTGGCAAATGCCACACGGTTTTTCAATTGTCTTTTGTTTAGTGCTGGCTTCTGGGCACTGATTCGACCATGGAGGCTATTTCGAGACAGAATCTGACAAACTGTTCTGGTTGACACAGGGACTTCAGGTGACCACCCTTGTGAAAAAAAAGTGCACTTTAGTGTACTTTTATAAAGTGTACTTATTACACAGATAATATACTTATACTAAATACACTTAATTGTGCAATTAAATGCAATGTTTTCGGTGTACTTAACACACATTATATGTAATTGATTTCAAATTTATCACATATTAAGTTGAAATAAAATACAATAAGTTGCAATTAAGAGTGATTTTTTGGAACAACTTAAGTGGTACTTAAATACAACTTTATATGTACTTTCATAATCACTTCTAGTGTATTAAAATTGTAATTAAAGTGCACTGCTCAATGTACTGACAAGCAATTAATGTGAACTAAAACATACTTTAATGTCAGCTAAATATACACTTAAGTGTGAATTAAATGCAATGTTTTCGGTGTACTTAACACACATTATATGTAATTAATTTCAAATTTATCACATATTAAGTTGAAATAAAATACAATAAGTTGCAATTAAGAGTGATTTTTTGGAACAACTTAAGTGGTACTTAAATACAACTTTATATGTACTTTCATAATCACTTCTAGTGTATTAAAATTGTAATTAAAGTGCACTGCTCAATGTACTGACAAGCAATTAATGTGAACTAAAACATACTTTAATGTCAGCTAAATATACACTTAAGTGTGAATTAAATGCAATGTTTTCGGTGTACTTAACACACATTATATGTAATTGATTTCAAATTTATCACATATTAAGTTGAAATAAAATACAATAAGTTGCAATTAAGAGTGATTTTTTGGAACAACTTAAGTGGTACTTAAATACAACTTTATATGTACTTTCATAATCACTTCTAGTGTATTAAAATTGTAATTAAAGTGCACTGCTCAATGTACTGACAAGCAATTAATGTGAACTAAAACATACTTTAATGTCAGCTAAATATACACTTAAGTGTGAATTAAATGCAATGTTTTCGGTGTACTTAACACACATTATATGCAATTGATTTCAAATTTATCACATATTAAGTTGAAATAAAATACAATAAGTTGCAATTAAGAGTGATTTTTTGGAACAACTTAAGTGGTACTTAAATACAACTTTATATGTACTTTCATAATCGCTTCTAGTGTATTAAAATTGTAATTAAAGTGCACTGCTCAATGTACTGACATCCATTCTACTGTCTTAAAAACAAGCAATTAATATGAACTAAAATATACCTTAACGTAATTTACATGTACACTCTAATATAATGAAATACATTCATAATTACATTTTTCAAATAATACAGCTGCAATTTCGTATAATAAACACATCCAAATTTAAATCCTCTACATTTATTGACAAAACAATCTGTAAAACAAATATACAAAAAAAACTTTTTTTTGATGCCCAAGAAAAACCCAAAAAACTATTTACACAAACACAAGAACATATGTATTCTGTCAATTTTATCATTAAATTCAAGTGATGCCATATTGATGCTCTTTAATGTGACATGACAGATCACTGTAAAGACATCAGTTCAAGCAGCACCGCGGCACGAGTGAATGTGATCACCTTGTCATAGTCAAAGAATAAACATGAATTAACATCAGAAGGTATGTTAAGGATACATTACAACTTACTAAAATGTATCACATTGTGTAATCGTTCAGTGTTTCAACAGCAGAAAGATGTCGATAAAACACGAGAGAGATGAACTCTTTCACTAAATGTATGCATTATATTAGCCTATATATTCATCATATTCTACTTAACCTGAAAACCTGAAAAAAATCTAACCTATAATTAGATTTATAAGTTAATGCATGAGAATTTTACACGTTTGCATACAATGCAAGTGCAAGTAAGGCCTCCCTATATAGTCTACACTATACAGCATTCTTTGTCGTTTGATTAAACAGAAACAACAAGGCAATTATATATTACATTCTGAATCAAATTATAATCTTTGTGTGCCCTTTGTTAGAGTTAAGCTTGGCAAAACGTCCTTCAAATATGTCGCAGCCTCAGATTGGAATTTGCTCCAGACTGAGTTGAAGCTAAAAGATCTGGTGACATTTAGTCATTTTAAAATTTTACTTCATCATTTTGAGAGTAAATTAATGGTGTGTAATAGTTTTTGACTGGTTGTATGTTTTATGTTTTTTATGTGACTTTTTATGTATAACTGTACATGCAAACAGAGCTGCCTATCTTGGCCAGGACAGGACATTTTAATCTCAGTGAGTTTTTCTCCTGGTTAAATAAAGGTAATAATAATAATAATTAGTAGAGATATTTTTTATATTATATTTTTAATTCTTTAAGAAACCTTTAGTTTAGGACAATTACAATGTGTTCAGTAAACCAAAAAAAAAAAAAAAAAAAGCATTTTTATATTTAGTGTTATCTCCCCGAACTGTCAGCTTTGTGTACTGTTACACCCCTATTATTAATGCAATCTTAAAATCAAAAGCTGTATATATGTTAATTATTTAATGCATTTTTAACTTGCATGAACAATGACTATAAATTTAATTAACCAGCTTTGAACTATAATTTATTAAGCAAGGTCAACAACTATTAATAAACACTGTAAAAAATTAAATAAAAGAAATAAATAAAAATAAATCACCGTTAGATCATGTCGGCCAATACATTAAATAACGTTAACAAATTAGATCTTATTGTAAAGTGTTACTGAACTTATAAGCTCTTAAACCTTTTCTAGCACCAAAATTAGGACCAAAAGGTTTATTCTAAAATCTTATTCCAGCATTACAGTGAAAGAAAAAAAAAAAGAAAGAAAAAAAAACTGAAGAACTCCAAAGGCACACAAAATTGTTTGTCACCAACTATTTTCAAGTTGTTTGGAAAGTGCTGTTTATGTCAATGTCCCAGAAGCTCTCCATCAGTAGGAAACAGGCGCACCATCTCTCCACAGTAGATGTGAATGGACATGTTCCAAAGAGGCAGGAAAGCAAAAAAATATATACCTTGAGGAAAGAAAAAGAAAACGCAAAGAAAAAACTTGTTTATAAAACAGATCTATCCATTATTATAATTGGCTCAATTAAATTAAAACGATAGATGTACAGTTGTGCTCCAAAGTTTATATTCACACAGCAGTATCTGTATGAAAAAAAGAAGAAGAAAAAAAGAAATCATAAAAATGAGCATGTTGTCTCTTTTTTTATCTAGTACTGCCCTGATGAAGCAGTTTATTCTGCATGGTGTGTGTACGCTTTTGACCACAACTGCATCCCCTATGTGATGAATTACCTCAGTCGTCAGGGTAGAATGATTGGAGAGGTTCCTTCACGTATACCACTGAGCACATCATCTTCACTGACACTGGACTTTAAAAATAGAGAACATTTTAATAATGTTTTTTATTCCTACTTTACAGGGAATTAAACATAACTTAAATATAGATAAATAACCCAAGACCAATGTAAATTGAGACAAGTATTTTTGCATTTTTCCTCATCTTGCTTTGCTAGTTTATTCTTACCTCGCACCATCTCCATGAAGGATGTTTCTGTATTTACCACGCCTGGCACAGCAATGCTGCGGCTCCATTCCTTTGGGTGTGTGGCCTGTAAAATATATAATGATTAGGGGATCTGTAAATGCACAAGTGGGAATGTATTACTTACAAATGGACAAGATGCAAAGCATTTAAAAGCTAAAGACTTGATAGTTATGTTTTAGCTTGTGTGATCAGTGTCATGGCTGGGCATAAATTCATAATTAACATTAACTTGACCTCATCAAGATGGCTCTGTAATTCCACACAGCTTGCACTGGATCTCCAATAACAAATCTGTATTGATCCTACAAAATAAAAAATAAAATAAGCACAAAATATTAAAAACACAAATAGTACTTTAACATCTTACTCTCCAAATGCAAAAAGAAAAGAACATATTAAAATCATTATTTCATTACTGGTTGTTATAAGTTAATATATGGAATAAATGTCTTCTGTCCATTTAAAAAGTAGGAGTTCGATTCAAATATTGTATTTACAGCAGGCAGATTCATTGAACATGCCCACACCGGCGATCACATTCCGATTTAAGAAATTATTATAATGCAATCTTAGATACATGATAGGAAACATGATTAATTCACCTCCCGAGTCCATAGTGCGTCTATCCTATCTGCGATTAAACTAAATAACTACACCGTAATAGAGAGCTACCATGTTACGGTGAAAATGTAAAATCAAGAGAGCTTATATCAAGATATACTTACTTGACTCGTTATTTGTAGCATATAACGTCTCATCTGTAATGATCCAAACGGTTCACTCCTCTGTTGTCTGTTGTCCTTCAGCTTCATTATGCATCGCGATGACGCAAACATGACAGACCGGTGTTACGAGATTTTTGGTTTCTGAGATTTTCGGTTTCAGTGGGCGGAGCTTACATGAATATTCATGAGTTTCCCGCACATGCGCGTGAAACTGAGAATTTTAGCTTGCTCCTCCTTGTATCTCAGCAGATAAAATCTATTGTTTCAAAAAAAGGTAAATCGTTTCAATGTCGCGCGAATTTATGCCTAAACTTCAATTGTTTATTGCGTTTACGAAATATTTATTAGTTAGCAAGTTTTGTGCAGTGGTAGTAGCTATACCTGAATAAAAGATTGCAGGCTTTAGGCAAACTTCAACTAGTCGTAGCATTTCGTTGTGATTTTCCTTTCTTTGTACCATGATGCTTTAAAACGGTATTTTAATAATTGTCATAATTTTTCATAAACCTGTATTTGTTTATGTGGACTAAAAAGTTAATCTATCCTGGTGTGATTTGTTCTTAAATTCTTGTTCATTTTTATTTATCAAATAACTTAAAACCACACACAAGCATGAATGTGTTGCTTTAATAGGTCTACAGAAGTACAATTTGAATTAAAAGTGTCATGAGAAAAGTCTGCCTGTTTTTCTTTAGGCTAATAATACTGTTCAAAGGTCTTTCTTTTTATGTTCACCAAGGCTGCATTTATCTGATTAATAAAATTAAAACATATTTTTACCAAATGTATTCTTTATATTTATTTTATTTTTTTATCTTGTAATGGCAGAGCTCCAGTCTTCAGTGTCACATGAGTCCTGACCCTTCAGAAATCATTCTAACATAGGGATTTTCTGCTCCAGAAACATGTATCACAGTTGAAAATGGTTGTGCTGCTTTTGCTGCTGTTTTCCGGATTCTTTATGAATAGGTAGTTTAGAAGAACATTTATTTGAAATAAAATAATTTGTAACATTTTGTCTTTACTGTCTTTTTGTTGTTGTTTACCAATAGAATCCATTCTTGCTGAATAAAAGTTAACATTTAAATCATAGTGATTCCAAACTTTTGCCTTGCAAATCTTAAGAGTGATTAAAAAAGTCAAGATGACAGAATGTCATAAATGTTTTAACATAGATTCAATAGTTTAAAGATGTTTCATTTTTCAAGATTTCAAGTCAAAAGTGTTTCTATGAAGCCCAATTAAGAACCTACATGTTTATGACACACCTCCGGTTTCACAGAAAAGTCTAGCTGTTTTAACTGAAAGCATATCTTTAAATATGTCAGTTCCATTGTTTTGTCTCAAGATGCACCCATTAATGTTTTTTTCTAAGGCATGTTTAATGTTAAATATTTTAAATATCCTCCTAATTTAACTAGGCCTAATTCTAGTTAATCTAAACCCTGTCTGTGAAACCAAGCCTTTATGACTTTATGACTGATAAATTAGTGTTTGTTGTGCATCAAAACAGATCAGCTATAAATGATCATCAATGTGTATCATCCAGGCAGTGCAACTGAAAGAAAGGTTCAATGAAATGGTCAAAGAAAGAGTAGATGACAGAGAGTAATATCAGTATAGGTTGCAAAATGTTTATTAGGCCACTGACATGGCTGTGGGTGTTATTTCAATTATTTGCAGAGGGATAACAGTTTTAAAGCTAACAGAAGTGTATAACAATAAATAAAATGATAATCTGTTCATAAGCATATTATTTATCTGTTCTTCTATTGGAAATCGGATATGTGTTCTGGAATATTTGGTTTCACAGTGTAAGTGGAACCTTACACCGTGTCATAATTTTTATTTGTAAATTTATATTTGTTTGTAAAACAATTAATTTCAAACTTTAAAATGATTTTATTCATACATTTTTTAATTGGAAACATGAAAAAACAAAAACAAAAATCAGCAACATTTTTCAGCACTGTGACTAACCACACAGCAGACAGTTCACATTCAGAGAACATGAAGAATGTTCAATTGTTATGCTCATGAAAAGGGAAAGGTAACACATCATCAGTAGGCTATATGTTACAAAAATATAATGTCCACAGATACAATAAAACAGGTTTATTTCAGTTGTTACAGGCAGTTCATAATCTGATAAAAGACACCAGAGCACAAAGGAAAATAACAACGAAATGAAATTGCTAAATGTATTCGACTAGGCTGCTTGAAGTTTGCTTCTACCATTACACGTGAATGACTGCATTCATCAGGGACAATTGTAGCATAGGACAATTGCACAAAACGTGCGAATAATAATAATGAACTGTTCTGAAACGATAAATAGTTTAGCCATAATCTCGCGCCGAAATTATTTACCATTTTTGAGATAATCCATTAAACATGCTGAGTAACAAATGTGCGTGAACTAAAATTCTCAGTTTCACGTCCGGGAAACTCATGAATATTCATGTAGGCCCCGCCCACTGAAACCGAAAAGCTCAGAAACCGAAAATCTCGTAACACCGCGCATTTTTCAAAATCATGACGTAGTATTTTTGGCGCATGCGCATTGAAATATTAAGTATAAATATAAAATAAGATATTTCGTGCATTAAATGTTGATTATAAATGACGTATTAATTATCCATTTCTGTTCAGGTTGTTCTAACACACTGTGTAGTTGGACTGTATTTCAGAGAACTTGACTCATTCACCTAACTAAAAGTCAATCATGTTTACAGTGAGTCTGATTAAAATGAAATGTAGCCTATTTTAACTGAATTTTAATGCAAATTAATTTGGTTTAGATTTGTTCAACTTTTTCTTGCAATTAATGCAATTAAATGTGTGTTTAATCGCCATACAACAACATAATATTGAAAGTAGGTTATTCTGTACACAGATGTAAAGTAGCCTACAGTACATTCGGCAACTCCTCTTATAAAGATTGACAATGTCAAATTATGTAGAAAACTGACACTTGTAGTTGAGTTCATAGGAGCTAGTTATAACATTTCAACAGTATGTTGTACTGGAGTGTAAGTGAGTGAAATTCTGAAGAAAAATAAATTAACCAATGTAAATTTGGACAACTCATTTTTTTAAAAAATCATTTATTTTCCATGTGCTTTGTCATTAGTAAAATAAGTGCACTTTATGAAACAAACTCTGGTAAAAAAATTTAGGTGTAGACATTATTACAAGGTGCATTTTTAAAAAGTGCACTTAAGTGTGTTTATAAATATTGTCATACAAGTGTACTTTCTTTAAGTGAAAATTAACTAGATATTATTACAAAGTGCACTTATTAAAAGTGCACTAAAGTGTGTTTGTAAATATTGTCATGAAAGTGTACTTTTTTAAAGTACAAATTAATTATATATTATTACAAAGTGCACTTATTATAAGTGTACTAAAGTGTGTTTATAAATATTGTCATGAAAGTGTACTTTTTAAAGTACAAATTAATTAGATATTATTTTAAAGTGCACTTATTAAAAGTGCACTAAAGTGTGTTTATAAATATTGTCATGAAAGTGTACTTTGTTAAAGTACAAATTAATTAGATATTATTTCAAAGTGCACTTATTAAAAGTGTACTAAAGTGTGTTATTAAATATCGTCATGAAAGTGTACTTTGTTAAAGTACAAATTAATTAGATATTATTACAAAGTACACTTATTATAAGTGTACTAAAGTATGTTTATAAATATCGTCATGAAAGTGTACTTTGTTAAAGTACAAATTAATTAGATATTATTACAAAGTACACTTATTATAAGTACACTAAAGTGTGTTTATAAATATTGTCATGAAAGTGTACTTTTTAAAAATACAAATTAATTCGATATTATTACAAAGTGAATTTTAAAAAAGTGTACTTAAGTGTGTTTAGAAATATTGTCATTAAAGTGTATTCTCTTTAAGTACACTTAAGTGGCACTTAATTTTAATTATATCATATTATCTACAAGTGCAGTTTTTAAAAAATATACTTTAAATATATTAAGTGCACAAAAAATACACTTTCAATACAATTAAGCACACTTCTTTTTCACAAGGGCAGGTCTCGTGGAACTCTGCTGCAGTGGAAAATGGGCTGGCCTTGGATTTTCGAGCCAACAAACGGTCCTCTCAAGCAGTTGTCTTGCAGGGTCTGCCTGACCTGGGCTTGTCAAAAACGTCTTCAGTCTCTTCAAATCTTTTTTTTATCCTCTGTACTTGACGCTGAGACACATTGAAGGTGTCTGCCACATCAGCAGTGCACTCTAAAAAATAATTCAGTGGCTTAGTAAATATCACAGTAATAATTAACTTTATTAACTTAATAAAATCTCTCAATATCATTTACTTGATGGTTTTAGTTAAACATACCAAAATAATTGACTAAAAATCCAACAGTTAATTTTGTCTAAAATGTATAGTTATATTTGAGTTTTTTTCACTAAAATAATTTAGTATTCAAATAACCAATTATTTATTTTAAATATACTTAATACATTTGTGAAATTTATTTCAAAATATTTGAGAATGGAGAATTAAACCGATATGTTTCTAGAACCACAAATATTACTTATTAAAATCAAGATTATTAATATTTAACACACACTGAACAAACTGAGTAAGTTTACTCGATTAAAACAATGCACCCCTCCCCCACCCTCTGACGTGACGACAGCTCGACGGTTGAGAGTGCGGATATTTGAATTCTCCTCAGTCACCAGAGCAGTTTCTTCTTCTCAGCGTCGCAGAATTGGGGCATTTCCTCTGTGAAATTCAGGTTTGTATGTTTTGTTTTATCTATATAATCATTACTGTGCTAAAAGGCATTTTGTTTAATTCAAAACAACATCTAGGGACGCAGTGTGAGTCACCTTAAGTTAACGTGTGGCGTTGGTCTTTGAAATGCCTGCTGTGTTGCTCAAAACACACAACTTTATTCGTAAAGATAATGAATATAATGAATTTGGATGATAAAATCTTATTTAAACTGGGCACTGTTTGTTTATTGTCAGGTTATGGAGTCTGGCGCCTCACAGCATCTTTCAGCTACGAATGAAACCGGTCTCAAGTTCAAAGTCCAACCGCAGACCGCTAACGTTAACGTTAATCCATCTCAGGCTCGAGAAACAGCGCTGATATGGTGGAAAGGGGATAACAGACCGGTTGATTATACTTGAATTACTTTTAAATGTTTAATTTTTACTTCTAAAATGTCTGTTACATGAGTTTAAATGTTGTAAAATAACTGTTATTCTTTAGGCCTAACGTTACATGTCAAAACAGTAATATATGCTGTAACGTTATTGCTGTACTCGTCGACAATAAAGGCCATGTCATAAGTGTGTTTGTGTTGACTGTGGAGTATTTTACAAAGGTTTAGAGGGAATTAAAGTTATACTATACAAGTTAGTAAAACTCATAAGTAAAAACAGTTCATATTAGTCATAAAGGTTTTTAAATACTTTTTACCCAATTTTTTCTACTCAATTGAATTTGTTAACGTAACAAAGGCAGTTACTCAGATCTACTTAATTTTTTTACTTACATTTACCCAGATCATATGGTGTCTATAAATTGATTCCACTGCTTTAAAATTTACTCAATTTTTTTAGTGTAAAAATGTTTCACCAAAAAAATTGAGTAAATCGTAGTATTAGTTTTTAGAGTGTGGATCTGGTCTTCAGCCTCTTGATAATCAGAACTTTAGTCTCTGGGTGAATCTTAGGCATGTTTGCAGAGGTCTAGTTGCAGTTGATGTGATGGTCTAGTGTACTGGGGTTCTTTTTATACACACTTGAGACCTAACTGATCCATTATTATTCACAGGTGAAGCTCATATGACAAGGTGACAACACTTATGTCTTTGCAAAAATTGACTCAATGGGCTTTACCAAGCTGTGAATATTAGAATACTTTTTGAAAGTTTAGTTTTTCACTGAAACATTATCACAAAAGCTGGTGGGATTAAAATGAGCCATTTCTTGTAAAAAAATCTTGATTAGAAATATATTTCAGCGGCACTTTAGGTCAATTTGTACACAAGCGACAAGACTTTTGTCAGGGACTGTAAACTTAAACTTTTATAACTGTTTTTCTATTTTACTTTTATAATTTATTTCACTTCTACAATAATTTTAGCAATCAAGTCCAACAATAGGTCTATATTCCAAAGCATTCTTGAATTATAGCCATTTAAGTTTGGAGAGTTTTTTTTTTTTTCATGTAAGTGGTTGACAGATGGTTATTTAAACCTGTTTTTCTCAAATTTCCATTCCTAAAAATAATAACGATCAGCCGACTTCAGATAACCACAACTTTTGTTTCAGATATATATTTAGAAAGGGCTTGACCCCAGTTTTCATGTGGTATCAAATGCTGTAAGAGGTAAAATTTCACCATGTGATGGGTTTCATAGATCACATCATAAATGTGAACCAAAACCTCAACGTGACAAAAGTCTTAAACATAATTATACACATAGAGCCTACATTAAATCAAATCAAATAAAAATAAAAATATAATTTTTGAAAGCGATAAATGAGCAAATTCCATTAAATATGGCTGTATCTAACCTATTAAATATTGGGTTATTTGCATATTGTTACTAAATTTGGACCTTTATTTTATTTAAAAATGTATTTTAACAACATAAAGCCATTTGCAAAATGTTGTGCTTGAGCACATAATTAATCCCAAGAAATGTTAGATTATCTCTCAGAGATTTCCCTAATGAGAAATCACTACATATAAAACCAAGCTGCAAGCACATTTGTGGAAACAGATTTGTGTTCATTTTCCTTTTTTCTGACTGCTTTATTTCCTTAGGCAACAATGGTCATTGAAGCTCAATGAAATGTCTTTTTTATTAATTTACTGACCATTGACTTCTATTGTCTTGTGTGAGCTTGTACTGCATGATATTTGTTTGTTTCATGTAATTTAAAGGACTATCCAGGACAATCAGACTATTATTATGGATAACATGTCTTATCCTGTGATGCTGACACTTATGGTGCCAAAAGAAACTAAATCATATAGGCATGTATATTTTATTTGTTTTCTTGCCTTATATCTCTTTATATTATGTATAAATATTCGTCTTGTTATGGTCATTATCATGACGAAAGCACTTCATGAACCAATGTACATATTCTTGTCTCAGTTGTGTATTAATGGGATTTATGGAGCCACAGGATTCTACCCTAAGTTTCTGTCTGATTTAATATTGGATTCATATGTGATCTCCTCTCACATGTGTGCTCTGCAAACCTATGTTATCTACAGCTCTTTACTTTCTGAGATCACGATATTAACAGTGATGTCTTATGATAGATATGTAGCCATATGCAAACCTTTAGACTATAATTCCACATTGACTAAATTCACCTGTGTGAAATTAATTCTGTTTTCATGGATTGTACCCACCTTCTTTAGTTTTATAGCAGTTCTGTTAGCAAGCTTGAGGTCTGTTTGTAAATATCACATTGACAAATTATATTGTGACAACTGGTCAATTGTAAAACTATCTTGTGCATCATCTTTTGTTAATAATATCTTTGGATATGCCATTACAGTCACATTTTTTAGCTTTGTAGTTTTCATCATAGTGTCCTATGTTAAACTGATCTCTGCGTGTAAAGCTTCTTTAGAAAACAGAAGAAAATTCTGGCAAACGTGTCTGCCACACATATTATCACTGATCAATTTCACTTTTGCTTTCCTTTTTGATTTCATGTATAACAGATATGGTGCAAATGATATTCCAGAGAGTCTGCGTAATTTTTTGGCTTTAGAACTGGTTATAGTTCCACCTCTTTTTAGTCCTCTAATTTATGGATTAAATATTAGGGCAGTGCGCAAAAGAGTTTTTATTTCATGTGCTGCAGCAAGAGAAAATGTTTCACAAAAGGTCCACAATTTAATAATGTTCAGAAACTGATACAAGCAAAAACAAAAAAAAGCAGCTAATTTGGTTTTAAATTAATTGGGAAAAACTTTAAGAGTATGATTTTAACAAGCATATTTCTGGTGTGATATATGTACAAACTGTGTAAAATAAAATAAAACAGTTTTGAATCTAATAAACACTCAGTCAAAGCATGTTGTCAATTCAAATACATCAAATTGCACGATCATAATACAACACAGCTCTTCATCCTCTTGATCAGTTTATTTTGCCTTCTTTTGAACTATATTCATTGACTGTGATTTGACACCACCGATATCATGATGAATAATATGGCTTTTGCTGGGATACTGACACTTATGGTGCCCAGAGACTCCAAATCATATAGGCACTTATACTTCACTTGTTTTCTTTTACTCTATCTGCTTATATTGTCAGTGAATATTTGTCTTGCCATAGTAATTATAATGGAGAAATCTCTTCATGAACCAATGTATGTATTCTTGTCTCATCTGTGTATTAATGGTTTTTTTGGAGCCACAGGATTCTACCCTAAGTTTCTGTCTGATTTAATATTGGATTCATATGTGATCTCCTCTCACATGTGTGCTCTGCAGATCATTGTTATTTACTGCTCTTTATTGTGTTAGTTTACAATATTAACAGTGATGTCTTTTGATAGATATGTAGCCATATGCAAACCTTTAGACTATCATTGTTCCCAACTGTGCCTCAGTTATAGCAGTCCTGTTATCAAACCTGAGGCCATTTTGTAAAAATCACATTGATAAATTATATTGTGATAACTGGTCAGTAGTAAAGCTGTCATGTACTTCATCTTTTGTTAATAATGTCTATGGATATGTCATTGGTATCATGAGTTGTATTTTTGCAGTTAATGTCATTGTATCCTAAATTTAACTGATCTCTGCATGTAAAGCATCTTTAGAAAACAGACAGAAATTCTGGCAAACATGTCTTTTGCTATGTTTTTTGATTTCATGTATAACAGATATGGTTCAGATGATATTCCAAAGACTGTGTAATTTTTTTGGCTTAAGAATTAGTTATAGTTCCACCTCTTTTTAATCCTGTAAACTATGGGTTAATATTATTATTATTATTATTATTATTATTATTATTATTATTAATATTAGAACAGTGCAGCAAGAGCTTGTAATTTGTAAGTATTTTGTGTACTTTTCTGAAACAAGCATGACAATGTTTATGAGTAAATGTTTCACAAGCTCAAAAAGGTTTAATTTGTGTTATGTGTGTAGAACTTTTGCTCTTGCAGCATTGTTTAACAGATTTTCTCATTTAGCAAAGAATGCTATTGATGACACATAATGCAAAAAAAAAAAGTTAAATATATTGATTTACATTTTCAACCCAGTGTGCATTTCTTTATGTTAGTGTTAAGGTAAATCATGTGATCATAGATGATCATACACTGGAAATAGGTTCCATATGTGGACTGTTAGTGTAAAGAACTGCTCTGAGACAGAAAGTTGGGTTGAAGATCCAAATGCAGTATTGTTGAAGGGTAATACTAAGTCGTAGTCCATATACCACGCAAAAGGTCATACACAGGCAAGCAGTCCGAAAAGGCAAACAAAACAGAAGGAAGAGGCAAAAGGGTAATCCACGGAGAAGGCAAGAAATCAAAGAGCAAGTTACAAGAAACAAGGGAAATGCTCAGAACTGCAGTTGTGACACTAAACAAGACTTAACCCTGAATGACTGAGTGAACAAGGCAGAGGTAATGTGGTGATGAGACACCGATGTAAACAGTTCATGCTAATGAGTCCTAGGCAAAGGATTATGGGTAATGTAGTTTGTGATGGAGTGACAGTCCGGGGTGGAGTGCCCTCTAGTGGTGATCATGGGCACTTACACTGGTGAATTGTGACAGTTAGCAATACTATGATAATGGATTTAGTTCTTGGGTTGCACTTTAAGCAGCTTTTGTTAAAACCATCTGAAATGTCTTGAATGAAATAGTAAATGTGTATATTCTCTTTATGTTTTAGATCAGTTCCATCATTTAAAGGTGTACTATGTAGTATTTTTGCAGTAAAATATCCATAAACCACTAGGCCGGTGTTATATATTTTCTTCAGTTGAGTACCTACAATATCCCAGATGTTTCCAACTATTTGTAAATTGTGAGAAAATTGCTATTTTAACTAAGGACAGGGACGTTTCAGCATTGCGTTTGAGGGAGTCGTCTGTCAATTGCGTCATATCTGCGCTACCCTCGGTTTCAGCTTTTATTTGGCAGGCGCGCTTTACTCTGAGCAGTGTGAACAAGTGAACGCACGGAGTAACGTCATAACATCATTTTAAACACACTTAAATGTATCTAATATGATAAACAGAGCTGCATTACCTCAAAATCATAACTGGAAGAGTGGATCAGTGCAGGCGCCCGGCGACTGTGTCCCGTCCCGTCATAATAAAAGTCCCGGTATTCGCAAGGCGGGTATTTGTTTAACAATCACTCCAGCAGCTGTGCTCAGGTCCACAACACTCTGTCCTGCTCTGCTTTAGACTATAGTAACGTTAATAACCGCATGCATGAACGTGATTTCTGCCCGAGTCCTATTTTCCACCGGCTGTGATGTGAAGACCACATCTCCCAATATGCTGCCCTCACACTTTGCGTCATCAAACTACGCATTTGTTTTGAATAGGCGCCCTCCTGTGGACGGAAAGTTGCATAATGCACCTTTAAACACTACATTTTCTTTGGGATTGTGCAACATGTTCTTACTTCCAACTCGTCACATGGACTCGTGGCCAGGATCCCAAAGGCTTTGAAGTGGACGCTGGTCAATAAAAGACAACAGGAGGAAAAATTACACGCTTCACAATTTTGTGAAAAAGGTTATTTGCTTAATATTTCCTGCACAGTTAAGTTTACAGGAGGAAAATGGAAGAAGAACTATTTAATAGTAATATAATTCTCAGAATCTCAGAATGAGTTTTCCACATCGTAAAATATTACTGAAGTCAGAACCATAGACTGTAAAATAAAGAGAGAAAAAAACCCCAGTGATTTATAAAGTTTAAAACGGATATTTTTCAGGGCATTTATTAACCTACTGGATTCATATGAATTACATTTATGATGGATGGATGCGCTTTTTGGAGCTTCAAAAGCTCTACTCAATGCCATTACAAATCTGGGGAGAGGCAGGATCCTAATTCTGTTCTGCTGAAAGAAGAAACTAGGATGTACAGCAGTCACATGATACAAGTAGGAGCTCTCAGACAATTCCCATCTTTCAAGCTGCAATTACAAGCTATGAAATACTATCTCATATAAAAAAATTTAAAAAACATTGTGGCGGAGGGGGCGTGGTTTCGCGAGGTCTGTAGCGGGAGAGAAGGTACGGGGCAGAGCGGGGAGTAAGTAGGTCAAGTGCAAATGAATAACACCTGTGTCTAATTGCAGTAATTGGCGTGGAGAGACAGCACAAAAGCCGCTGCAGGAGGAGAGGAAGAGAGAGAGAGTTTGGACTGGGACTAGACGCACAGCCTGAGCCTGAGACGAGATCTGGGAGAGTTTATGAGTTGTGAGAGTGTGTTGGAGAGACGGAGTTTTACGCCCTCGTGCGTGTTTATGTTTACCAGTTGTGTTGTGAAAAATAAAGAGTTACTAGTCCCAGTCATACCGACCCCGCCTTCTTCCTTCCCTACCCAAGAGAGTTAAGAGCCACAAACCTCGTTACAAACATTATTACTCACATAAGTGTGTTGCACCATTCCTGTTGGATCCTATAGAGAAGGCAAAGCATTGTGTTTTAATCTCCATATGTCTGCAAATCCAGTATCGACCTGTTAATAAATGTAATTAAAAATAAAGTTCAACCACTCATTCCTAATATTAGGATCCGAAGGAAGCTTATGCACGGAATGAGTTGATCTGCAATCAGGCACAGCGCAATATCTTGCTATCTTCGGCATTTTTTTTGCTCGGTAGAGCGATCCGTTTAGCTACATGAGTCTGTGGGAGGGGTTACAGAAGCAGGTGTACATTTTTATCTGTTGAGGTGCTGTTTCTGCAATCTATGACGTCAATGGTTTACATATTCTGAGATTGATCGTTGGCTGGGCTTGGTCAATAAAAGCTTTTCTTCGACTAACAATGAAGTTTTCAGCTCCAAAACTTACAGGATATTCTTATATCACAATGATCTTTTATATATCAAAGGCTCAAGGGAAAGTTGATATCTCAATTCATCATCCCTTTAATTTTGATCATGGCTTGAAAATCAACAACAAGGGCTGCATCCATAAATTGCATGTTTTCTTGAGTACTTATTTTGAATATGTAATTACTTCATAAAAATATAAAGTTCTATATAGCCTTAATCTAATCTGGAAAAACTACAAAAAACTATGTTGTCATTATCATGTGACCTACCAGCGTTGGTTACGTAGCTTCACTGCCATTCATAAATCCTCTCCTGTGGCATCATGTTATTGCTCATTCAGTGTTTCAACCATGCAAAGATGTCAATAAATTGAGAAAATGTATCATTTTAAAGGAAAAATAAGTTGATTTTAAATGTCATGGCATCAAGACATTTCAAAAAAGTTGGGACAAGGCCATGTTTACCACTGTGTAGCATCCCCTCTTCTTTTTATAACAGTCTGCAAACGTCTGTAGACTGAGGAGACAAGTTGCTCAAGTTTAGGAATAGGAATGTAGTCCCATTTCTTGTCTAATACAGTCTTCTAGTTGATCAGCAGTCTTATGTCTTGTTTGTCGCATCTTCCTTTTTATGATGCACCAAATGTTTTCTATGGGTGAAAGACCTGGACTGCAGGCTGGCCATTTCAGTACCCGTATCCTTCTTCTACGCAGCCATGATTTACATTTTACATTTAATCATTTATCCAAAGCGACTTACAAAAAGGGGAGAGCAATAGATGCAACGAAACAAACAAGGCCAACAACCTGCAAGAGCTGTAAGATTTCTTAGTTAATCGAGATTTCTTAGGTTTTTTTTGACAAACAAACAGAAAATTTTATTGGATAGTTAAGTGCTAGTCTTTATTGGTCAGGTGCAATTGGAAAAGCTGTGTCTTAAGATGTTTTTTTAAAAATGGCTACAGACTCAGTAGCACGAATTGAGATCGGCAGGTCATTCCACCAGTTGGGAACGGTCCAGGAAAATGTCTGTGAGAGCGATTTCATGGCCCTTTGGGATAGAACCACAAGGCGCCGTTCACTCGCAGAACGCAAGCTTCTGGAGGGTGTGTAAGTCTGAACAAGTCTAGGTATATTGGTGCAGAGCCAGTGGTTGCTTTGTAGGCGAGAACCAGTGCATTAAATTTGATGCGAGCGGCCATTGGCAACGAGTGCAGTTTGATGAAGAGAGGCGTGACATGCGCTCTCTTCAGCTCATTAAAGACCACTCTCGCCGCTGCATTCTGGATAATTGGAAGGGTGCATGCTGATAGTGCATGCTGGAAGGCCAGCTAGAAGAGCATTACAATAGTCCAGTCTGGAGAGAACAAGAGCTTGGACCAGGAGTTGTGCAGCCTGTTCTGATAGGAAGGGTCTAAGCTTTCTAATGTTGTATAAGGCAAATCTGCAGGACCGGGCTGTTGCAGTAATGTGGTCAGTGATGTTTAAATGGTCATCAATCACAACTCCAAGGTTCCTGGCTGTCCTGGATGGAGTTATGGTTGATGAACCAAGCTGAATGGAGAAATTTTGATGAAGTGCTGGGTTGGTTGAGACAACAAGTAATTCTGTCTTTGCAAGATTAAGTTGAAGGTGATGCGCCTTCATCCAGTCAGAAATGTCTGTCAGACAGGCAGCGATACAAACACTGACTGTAGGATCATCTGGTTGAAATGAGAAGTAGAGTTGAGTGTCATCAGCATAGCAGTGATATGAGAAGCCATGTTTCTGAATGACAGAGCCTAAGGATGACATGAAGATGGAGAAGAGAAGTGGTCCAAGCACTGAGCCCTGGGGAACCCCAGTAGCTAGATGATGTGACTTAGACACTTCACCTCTCCATAACACCCTGTAGGACCTACCTGAGAGGTAAGACCTGAACCACTGGAGGGCAGTTCCTGAGATACCCATCTTCTTAAGTGTTGACAGGAGGATCTGGTGGTTAACTGAGTCAAAAGCAGCAGACAGATCCAGCAGGATGAGCACTGAGGATTTGGAAGCTGCTTTTGCCAGTCTCAGTGACTCAGTTACAGAGAGCAAGGCAGTCTCAGTCGAGTGGCCGCTTTTGAAGCCGGATTGGTTGTTGTATAGGAGGTTGTTCTGTTCAAGAAACATAGAGAGTTGATTTAACACAACTTGCTCAAGTGTCTTTGCAATAAAAGGCAGAAGGGATACAGGTCTGTATGTGTCAGAGACGGTTTCTTAAGCAGTGGGGTTACCCAAGCCTGCTTAAATGCTGTGGGAAAGGTTCCCGTGTGAAGAGAAGTGTTGACAATGTGAGTGAGTGCAGGAGTGATTGAAGAAGAAATGGCCTGAATGAGGTGAGTTTAGATGATGTTTTAACTGATGCAGTATGTGGTCTGGCATTTTCATGCTGGAAAATGCAAGGCCTTCTCTAAAAGAAACGATGGCTGGAAAGAGACAAAGCACTCTTGAAACCCCATACCATTAGAAATGCAGGCTTCTGAACTGAGCGCTGATAACAACTTGGATTGTCCTTGTCCTCTTTTGGGGAGGACATGGCATCCCAGTTTTCCAAAAAGAACTTCAAAGTGTGATTCGTCTTACCACAGAACAGTTTTCCACTTTGCCACAGTCCATTTTAAATTGGCCTTGGCCCAGAGAAAACATCTGCATGATTTGTCTCTGAGAAATTCCTTTCTGAAATTGCTTCACTATTTTTCGTCACAGCATTGGGGAATTGGTGATCCTCTGCCCATCTTGATTTCTGAGAGACACTGCCACTCTGAAGCTGGGCATACACTGTGCGATTTTTTATGCGATTTCAGCAAGGTTACCTACTCACACTGTACAAGTAGATCGCATTTGATGAAAAGCCAAAGCTTACGATTGATGTGCTCACACTGTGCGGTCCGACCGTCGAGCAGCGTCTTGACTGCTCACACTGTACGGGTGAAAAACGATAGACCATGGTGTATAGAGAGGTAGCCTATCAAATGCATCGGCTATTGATATCAAAAGGATTTAGAATTTATGTATAAAATTATTATTATTATTATTATTATTATTATTCTATAATTATATAATTATATGATGTCAGAACACTGCAATAATGTCCGTCTCAATGAAAAGTAAGAGCAGATATATCTAAAAACAACTTGTTTAACACAAAATGGGCCTACTTCTCTTCTATTTTTTTCTCACATTATGGACCAAAATAGAAATGTTAAGAAAATAAACTAAGGCAGTAGGCTACGTTATCAACAAGTTGAATTACATTTATCTCTCGTTGTCTCTGAGAATATGCGCCGAAAGCTTGTCAGATTTTACTTTCACTTTCTGTAGTGAATAATTCACTGGGTTTGAGACTGCGTTTGCACATTGCGTGATATCCACTGACTCGCGTTCATGAATTAAAACAGGAAAAGGGAAAAAAAAAAGAAAAAAAAGACAACGTGACATTGTGTCAAGATGGACAACGGTTACAACTTTCCGTCATAATAAGATTAAGTAGGCCTAGGCTAAATATTAATTAATATAAAAATAAAAAATAAAAAAAATGAAAATGTGAAAGAAAAACAAGTAAATTAATGATCAACTAGCTAAATTAATAAGAGGCACTGGATATATACAACACAAACTGGAGGCACAACAGTTTACTTAATTTCTGCTATTTGATAGCTGCCTACATGATTAAAGATCTCTCTCTTTTTGTTTTCTTCCTTAAAGGTCCCGTTCTTCACATGTTTTCGAAGCTTTGATTATGTTTACAGTGTTGATTAACTCAATATAACATGAGTTAATGTTTCGCGTGTAAAAAAACACAGTATTTTTCACACAATTTACTTATCTGTACAGCGCTGTTTTCTCTGTCCTAAAACCGGTCTGAGATTTCCTTGTTCTATGCAGTCCCTCCTTCAGAAATACGTAACGAGTTCTGATTGGGCCAGCGCTTCCCATGTTGTAATTGGACAGCAACTTAGCGCACTTTGCCCGGAAAAGTCCCGCCTCTTACCATAACGTGGGAGATGCAAGCGCTGAATGTGCGCTCTTCTCCACGTGAAAGAGCAAGAAGACCACGCCCCCTATTTTGCGTGTACTTGTGGGCGGAGGCTTAGTCAACAAACGGTTCTAGTGACGTCATTCAAGCAAGGAAGTGCAGGGGTGTAGTCCAAACTGGCCGTTCGCTGTAGGCTTTGAAAGGGAACTTGTGTTAAATAAAATGTCTCGCTAGGCATTGAACTTTGAGCTTTATAATTTTACAGGTATTATTTATGCTCCAACAGCAACATTTCACACTAACTAAAGTTTGAAAGATGGAACCGCGAAGAACAGGACTGTAACAAAGTTCGTATGTGGAAGGAAGAGGACAAGGGGTCGGCGTGACTGCTGACGCTTTCTTTATTTATCAATAACTCAAAACAATGTGCACACTTCAGCGTGTGTCTTTCTCAGTCTCTAGCTCAGATCACTTCCGGGTTGTGGTCTCGACATCTGTTTCCGGTTCACTCAGGTTTCAGGGTGGAGCGTCAGCAGTCCCGCTCTCTCTCCCGTGCTTCCGTTTCCCCAGGAGTTTTATCCTCTCTCCACGCCCATTACTGGAACAAGATACAGGTGTTATCAATCTGCGTCCAACCCACGCACTTACCGCTCGTCCCG